>NW_019392623.1:22292-59109 GCF_000671375.1 Centruroides sculpturatus
AAAATCCTTAGTTAATTAATTTTCATTATAGACAGCTTTATAAAAGTATAAAAGCTCTCGTAAAGTATTTTTCTGAGGTCTGTCTTATCAGGTAAATTACTGTACACAGTGTATTTATTAATTTTCATTTTCATGTAGTAAAGGCTGTATGCCTTCATAAAGGACGTACTTTTCTTTTGTTTAAGGGTATTTGGGCAGTTTATTCTCTGTTGTATTCTCAAACAAACAATACATACAAGTACAGTACAATATTTTCTGAGGAAACACGCATACTTATCCTTTCGTAACCCCATTCCCGATAACCCGGCATTTTCACAAACTCGGCCACCCTTCGGTCCACATTAGGCCGAGTTTTCGAGGCTCTACTGTATAATATGATAGTGTTTACAGGTTAGAAGTACAAAATGATATAATAATCTTAATGTTTGCTGTTGATGTTTTAACTGACCTACGCTGGGCTAATCTTCTAGATTTTATTTAGGCCAATAGACTTTTAAACTATTAAATATGAAATATAAAACCTATTAATTGCATAAAAATTATAAAATCATCACACACAAAGAAAATATAACTCAGAAATAATTGATTTCCAATCTAATTAACTAGAAATTCGAATTTGAATTTGATTCGAAGTGAAAAAATATTCGCAGCGGTTGCTCAATATTTAGTTAGAAGAGAAGTCAACAAATTAAACATTTTTAGTGATAAGTGTCTCCACGTAAGGAGCGGCTGATTATTACAGTGAAAGGCAACGGAATACCACCCCTTAATCTATTCCCAGGATATCACTATGGAGAGGAAACCTACATCAATGGCCCCTAGCCCCGGGCAGCCCTTAGATGGGCAAGGGGTGCGAAGAATCTCCCGGCTCAACATAGTGAAATCAAAAATCCGTATCGCCACATGGAATGTGAGAAGCCTTTTTATGGCTGGTAAGTTTGACAATGTAATTAAAGAAACCCAAAGATTAAAAATAGATATTCTAGGCATTAGTGAATTACGTTGGCCTGGTTCTGGAGTATGCCAAAATGAGCACGGAACGCTTTACTATTCAGGAAACAATGACCAAGACCAATACCACCGAAATGGGGTGGGGATATTTGTTTCTGCAAAACATACGCAATGTGTTATCGGCCATTCACCAATATCGGATAGGCTGATGATACTTCAAATACATGGTCAACCTTTCAGGATTAATATAATACAAGTATACGCCCCAACATTTACCAATAATAATGAAGACGAGCTAGAAGACTTATACAACTCTATCGATAAGATACTTGGCAAACTAAAAAAGGATGATATCACCATGATTATTGGTGATTACAACGCTAAAGTTGGCATGGGAAGACGGGAAGATCTGATAGGAGACTTTGGGTTGGGTCTAAGCAATGAGAGAGGTGACAGACTTTTTGAATTCTGCCAGGAAAATGATATGGTAATTACGAACACTTGGTTCAAATTACCAAAAAGAAGACTCTACACCTGGAAATCACCTGCTGATAAAAATCAAACACCAATTAGAAACCAGATAGACTACATACTCATTAATAAACGTCACAGAAACTGCGTAACACGGGTGACAACATTCCCTGGCGCAGATATTGGTTCTGACCATGTTCCACTGGTGGCAGACATCAAACTAAAATTAAAGGCAATTAAACCAAAGTGCAGAAGCCAACACTATGATATTACGAGAATAGAAATACCACAATTTAGAAAACAAGTAGAAGAAGAATTGAATAAGGAGCTGGGCAACTTGAAAGATAATAATCATTCTGACGTACAAACACTATGGGAAGATCTGAGGGACATCTTGATCAAAGTCTGTCACAAAAACCTAAAATCAACCTGTAAAGTCAAGAAGAAAAGATGGATGACGGAAGAGATACTGGACTTAATGGAAAAACGAAGACTAACAAAAAATGACGCAGAAACTTACAAACGTATCAATGACATTATAAAGGTAGAGATAAAAAAGGCCAAGGAGGAATGGATAAAGAGAAACTGCAACGAAATTGAAAACCTCGAAAAAGAACATAATATGTTCCAGATGCATAAGAAAATCAAAGAAATGACGGGTTCATTCAAGTGTCATCGCTCTAATATACTAATGGATGCTAATAACAGTCCTATTATTGATGAAAATGAACTGAAAAACACGTGGAAACATTACGTTGAAAAACTTTTTGATGAGGAAAGACCAACACCCATAAATAAAGACCCAGTAGAAGGTCCTGAAATACTCGACGAAGAAGTAAAGCATGCCATTCATATCGCAAAGAATAAGAAAACTCCCGGACCTGACGAAATCCCGACTGAAATTGTGAAATTGATCGAAGATGATAATATTAAACTAATTACTAGATTATTCAATCGGATCTACAATACTGGCACAATACCAAAAGACTGGTTAAAATCAACCTTTGTAACAATCCCTAAAACAAGTCATCCTAAAAGTTGTAGCGACTACAGACTCATTAGTCTCATGTGCCATGTTCTGAAGATATTTCTACATATTATACACGCCAGGATATATAAAAAATGTGAAATTGATCTCGAGGAAACTCAATTTGGATTCAGAAATGCTTTTGGAACAAGAGAAGCGTTGTTTAGTATCAACGTCCTTCTCCAGAGATGTCGTGAACAACAAAAAGACATATTTGCTTGTTTCATCGACTATGAAAAGGCTTTCGATAGTGTGAAACACTCCAAATTAATAGAGATCCTACACCAAGTTCAATTAGATGGCAAGGACATCAGAATAATTCAAAATTTATACTGGGGTCAAACAGCAGAAGTCAAGTTAGGAACAATGAAAACAGCAGAAATTGAAATACAGAGAGGAGTCCGGCAGGGCTGCATTCTTTCGCCCTTATTGTTTAATCTGTACTCAGACAAAATCTTCAAAAATGCCTTAGAAAACTCAAATTATGGGATTAAAATCAACGGCGTAATTCTTAACGTCATTAGATATGCTGATGATACACTAATCATATGCGACAGCCTAGAAGGCTTACAGGTACTACTAAACAAAATTAACTCAGCAGGAATTGATGCCGGTCTCAAAATAAATGCAAACAAAACTAAATTTATGATTTTTAGTCAGACCCCACACAGAGAGGCACAACTTGTTCTTGACCAAAAAAAAATTGAACGGGTCAAACAGTTTAAATACTTGGGAAGCATAATTACAGAAAATATAGATTCAGGGAAAGAAATTAAATGCAGGATAGCAGCAGCTAGAACATCCTTCCAAAAAATGAAAACCCTGCTCTGCAACGACAATTTAAATTTGAAATTGCGGCAACGCATGGCCGAATGTTATATTTGGTCAGTTCTCCTCTATGGTGTGGAAAGCTGGACATTAAAAAGGAATACAGAAAGAAGACTGGAGGCATTTGAGATGTGGATTCACAGAAGGATGCTGAGAGTCCCATGGACGGATCGAGTGACCAACAACGAAATTCTAAGCAGAGCAAGAACAAACAGAAAATTGCTGTCAACAATCAAATGCAGAAAGATTGCATACTTGGGACATATCACTAGAGGAGAAAAATACAAAATCCCACAACTAATCCTCAATGGAAAGATTGAGGGAAAGCATAAACGAGGCCGAAGACATTTATCATGGATGGACAATATTAAAAAATGGACAGGCATACAAAACATTGGGGAGGTAATGAGAACGGCCGAAGATAGGAACTCCCTCTCCTTGGTGATCGCCAACGTCCGGGGGACCGGGCATGGCACGTGAAGAAGAAGAAGTTACCAAATACTTGGCCAGCAATTTATTGTTAAAATAAAGTTAATTTAATTCAAATTTATAAAACATTTAATAATTAATACAGAAACTTTGCCTGATTGTTAAAATAAAATAAATTTAATTAAGATTTGTGATCGAAAAATCAACTTTGTGATCTGAAATAATTTCATTCAACAAATTTTTATTTGCAATTTTAAAAATTTTTATGTTATTTTAATTTTGTGATTAGTATGTGTCAAACCACTACTAGTTCTGCATTAAAAGAAGTGCTGACCAATAATTTCGTTTTTAACTTTGGTACCAAATCCAGCATGTGATAAATAAAACTACTGTAATATAACAAAATATATAAAACACCGTTGTGTAATTAATAATCTCTACCTCTTTTTCCTGTTTCACGGCACTTAATATCAAATATATTTTTATGACCAATGTTTTGGGCACGTGGTATGTTCCTTTGAAGTAAATGACCATCCTTGATATAAGTATTTTTATATTAGCCGAACATATAAAAACGATAATGCGATATACGCTTCCGTATGACAATAAGCGATTACTTTAAATGGATACGAACATGAAAAATGAAGTTACAATAGGTGCGTTACTGAACGTTTAACATTTGCCAAAAATTACGAAATCATAATGAATTTTTAAAAGTTTTCCGATAAGTATAAAAAGTAGGCTTAATTCATTAACATTGGTTATAAAAAAAGAAACAATAGAAGAGACATGTTTGTCTAGAATCATAAAGTGGCTTTTTATTAATGACTAGGTAAATTTCATACATAAAAACATAGTAACAACTGCAGTAATAGGTGCCATCTCGTACCAAGTAAATTAGCCTTTATTATTACAATAGGCACCAATTACATAATAAGTAAGTTATAATTTATATGTACTTGTATTTCATGATTAATATACAGAGCAAAAATTTAACAGAAGTGCAAACAAGTACTATTAAAATTTTAACAATTTTATGTTTTACGTATGAGTAAATAGTAGTAGTAGTGATAGATATTTCTAGAAATAGAATTTAAAAGAAAAATCTTAACACGAATACACAAAAGATAGGTGAATATCGAAGACAATCCATTGTTTTATAATTTAGTAATTTCTGTACTTTCTTTAAGATAATATCTATTCTTAGCAACTTTGTATAACTCATTCATTGAAGTTACTCCCGTGTTCTTTATCAAATTATAAAAAGTACCATTTACGTTCTTCAGTAATGCATACGGCGAGTCGAATTCTTGTAGTCTTCCTGTATCTATTACCTAAAAATTTCAAATGTGATATTAAAAACACATATGTATTTTATACTAGAAGTAGAAAATTCTTACCATAACTCTATCAGAAGCGATGACTGTATGTAATCTATGGGCTATTGTCAGCACTATACAAGATTTGAACTTGTCTCGAATTACTTTTTGAATACGGGAATCGGTGCTAAATATAAAACAAATAGAAAACTGTTTTAAATATCGAATTTAAGTATTAGCATTAGTATGAATCGCAAACAATAAAAGTAAAAATAGAAAATGTAACTTTAAAATTTTATATTAATTAAGAATTTTTGATCCAGCCACAGACCGCGTGTAATAAACAATCTATACAGTTGCTATGAGAGATTTCTTGTTATTGAATTTCAAAAATTATGAATAATAAATTGCGCTGCATTAAATTCATGGAATGCAACTAGTGGTAGATTTGCCAAATAAATTGCTCTATTGAAGAAACATTGGTCAGAAGTAGATTTCTTCCTATCTGGGTTTAACAATGACTGGAACACGTAGATACAACTAAATCTGTGTGCATTCGTATAATGTTGCTATGTTTCTTAATCTGTATAACACGGCGAAAAATAGTGACAAAAGACATTTCACACAATTATTTGTGTGAAATATTTACACGGTCACTCTATAGTTGTAAACAAGACTCTGCCAGAGGTTTTCGTTTGATATGGCTATAAGATGATGTTACTTAATCAATGCTCTTACCAAATTTTAACATTCTTATATTTCAGGAGTTAGACAAGTGAAGAAATCTCAGATAAATTTACCAGGCTTGTTCGTTATGCTATTTCGAAATTGGCTATTATCGCGTATTTGTTATAACTATACAGCTAGTCTACTTATGAAAGAATCTAAAATGAGGTGACAGCACTAATTCAACAACGAAATCTTATTTCAATATCAATTAGTGTGATCGAAGATTCGAGTAACAACTCTCATTTCCTCGAGACTAACGATTGTAACGAGAATGTCCATGTACTGTATAAATAGTATAATAAGAATAAAGAGTTGTTAGTTATCGTTTGTTATCCGGTTACATATAGCAATAAACACAATAACATTACATGAATATGCACAGATTTAGTCGGATCGTGTGTTCCATCCATTGTTAAAACAAGACGGAACAAATCCTTTACTGATTAGGTTGAAAAATAGAGACTACCGTGAACCTATGTTTAGGCCTAATCTTGTTTTGACTTCAGCTCTATAATTGGTTAGGCTATTAATGGCAAAAGATAAACGTTTCGATTTAATCTGAATGTTTTTCTTTTGCAATTACAAACCTTTATGTTTAGACATATTAAATTATGTTTAGAAAAAAGCCAAAAGAAAAAAAAAGCAAACATCAAATAGACAGAATAACATTTCAAATTATAGCTGTTAATCACAACACCAACCATCCAGACCAAAAATCTTTAATTAAAATGCATTCCTACATTATTGCATCTTCGCGCAGAACATCGATGATCGATTCAATATTACCCTTAAAATAGAATAATATTTTTATGAATCTCAATATCGATATCTTTTAAACTTCGTTCTTTACGTAACTCGTGGACTACAAAACATCCTTCCTTATACTCGTCGTAAGTTTATTTAATGCGGACAATAAAAAAGTGAGAAATTATACACATGATATTCGCAATTACTTCGCATAATATATTTCTGTGAATACATTCGGATATGTTTCTCGATACTCAGAGCAGTAGAAAGGTTTCTAACCACTCAGTCCATCGTTCTTCTTAACATTAGCTTATTATCAATCTAATTATTATATGAAACGTCTACCTATCCCATCTTTATCTGTGTCAACCAACATTACAGCCAATCTCTATGTACGAAATGAAAAATATCGCATAGTCAGACAGTTGATAAATATTAATGTGTACATTTACACGAATTATTTATAAACTCTTAATTTAGAGACTATTGTAAAAGAAACGTATTAAAATTATTTATGGAAAACGAATTAGTAAGTCAAATAATTTATACTTAAATTTACATAATTTTAATTTTGTTTATTTTAACCTTCTATCTATATTGGATGTCGCTTCGTCCATCACAAGAATCTTATTCTGACGAAGAATCGTTCTGGCAAGACAAATTAATTGTCTTTCTCCCACGCTGAAATTTCGCCCTCCTTCTGACAAATGTGTATCCAATCCCCCGGGCAATTTACTGATAACTTCTTTTAATTGTACCTTTAATTAATATATTTTTAAATTGTATAAATGAGAATTGTGATTATTCATTAAAAGTATTAAAGAGGAAAGTCAGGCAGTAAATTGTAATATTTATAATTACTTCTAACCTGTTCGATTGCCTGCCATAGCTGATCGTCCGAATATTCGTTGAAAGGATCGATGTTTCTTCGAAGAGGACCGGTAAATAACATTGGATCCTGAAAAAATATTCAGATACTTATTAATTGTTCGACTTTACAATTCGTTTTTATACGAAATTAAATTCATTTAATTATGACATAAGTAAATATTAAATTCTGTTTTATCAAAAGTTATCGTGAAAGACACACGGTGCCTGTATTCGTAACGTATTAACACCGCTCTGATTGTCTTTTTCAGTTATTAAACCGGTTTTAGTATGATTGAATTTTATATTTTGGAAGTAATTGCTATGAAATTAGTTCGTTCACGTAACTTTTGTGATCAGTTTGTTATTTAATTAGTAATTCAGTAATTTATCATCAATTTGACACTTGTTGGACTAGCGTAATGCCAGATAATAAAATGTTAAAGATTACCACATGTTCTTGTTTCTTGTTACCTTCATTATGTTATATGCCACTGTCTTCGCAGAAATTGTTATAACATTTTGTTGTAGTATAAGCTAATGAACAAAATTGAATTTTTTTAATATTTTGTATAAGACTGAAGATTTAATTGATACGTCATCGCCACATTTGAGATATTAACAAATTACAGATTATTATGTAAACTGACAAATGTAATTTTCACATACCATGGTAACTAAAGAAGTGTATACTGTTGGCCTTAACTTCAGTTTAGGTATCCAAACAAAACTAAAAGTATAAATAGGATAACACGTGTCGTCTTCAACAATGCCTCAATCAATAAAAACGATTAAATGTGCCCCCATTAGAGAATTTGATCGTGGATGAATTGTTAGTCATTTACTTTCATAAGTAGCAACAATCCCAAGATTTTTAAAAGAAATTTTATCAAAGTATATAGTATTGATAAACACACCAGTGCCCATTAGTAAGCAAATTGTACCAATAAACACATCAGTAAGCATATAGTGGCCACCCATAATGATCGATGATTTGGAGTGGCAGAAACTATCTAGCAAAGCAACAATGTGGTGCACGGTGATTATCGTTTCCTTATGAAACCAAGTTCCATTTGTGCTACTACTTAAAGCGCAGGGTTCGGCATTATTCCTCCCTGGTGCAGAAATTATAAAAACTGGACTTCATCAGGGTAATGTTAAGTTGTGTGATTAGATAAATCACAGTTATCATCTGTACTAGGCTGATGAAAAAATGCAGATGTAACAACCTTATGAAGTTTTGACACATCCTTAGGCCAAGACTCCACTAGTGTAAAAACGGGCGTAAAAACCCGTCGCCTTAAAAGCTTTTAATCACGTGACTTTGATATTTTATGGCAAAGGGTTTTATGCCGTTTTTACGATAGTAAAGTCTCGGCCTTACAAGTTTTGTTCATGGCAGTGTTAGCTATGTGATAGTGTGGAAAGCGTTGTCATAGGCCTCATTAGAACTATTCAAGTCCTTAAATGTTGAGTTGTCAGAATATGATGACTGATTTCTTTCATATTTTCATGCATCATAAAGAAAATCGTGCATTTCAGCAGAACAAAGAGTCACTCCACCATGTTGTTGCTCAGACATTGATCGACAAACGTTATCTAGAATTCTTCATTATTAATATTTAGTGGCCTCCAAGTCTCCAGATATAAAGCTAATTAAATATCTCTAGAATAACGTTGAGGCGAATATTTGGTTTGAAAAAGCCCATACGATGTGTATGGCGGACTTAAAAATACGCTGCAATAGGCGTGGCTTGAAATATTTTTAACAATGCTTCAGCAAGTGCTGTCAACGCTTCACAATATTCACCTTGTGGATTGTGCCAGAATACCACCTGTATGCTGTTAGTAGGAGTTTCTATTTGTTTGAACAGTCAGTGAAAAACATTTAACTATGTAGTCTTTTATTCGTATTTTTAAAAAAACAAGCGAAAAAATTTTCAATTAAAGCAGAGCCATTAAATGTTTTCAAAAATGAGATATTTTTATACCGTGCATTGAAGTAGCATACATGAAAAAATGTTAGTCATTCATTAGTCATTTAGAATTACTCAAAACACTAAAAATTATTTTGTTACGTAAATAATTTGTATCGTTTGTTATATCTGTGCACACATATCAGTTTTTTTATTTCATCGAAGTTTTTTTTTTTTAACATTTTCTGTCTCGATGGATGTAAGTGGACGTTTTTATAAAATCTATTTTTGGTTAAGCCACGTCCACAATAAACAGACTAGATGATAAAGAACGATCACAGACCTCCTTGTAAAAAATTTCTTAAATTTCTTGACAGATCGTAATGCGATTCAGAATCACACCTTGATCGCTCTAATATCAGCCATCAATTAATCAATTAAATTGTATATTTTATTTTATACGAAAACAAATATTTATATTATAAAATTACAAAAAAACATCTTACTTACTTGAGGAATGATAGATATTTTACTACGTAGATCACGAAGACCTATTTCTTTAGTGTCAACTTCATCGATGGTTATTGTTCACGTTGGCTCCGTCATGCGAAATAACGAAGCAATTATAGAACTCTTTCCTGCTCCTGTTCTCCCAACAATTCCTATCTTTAATTAATAAATAATAGAAACCATTTAACATAATAATTACAAGCAACTCTCTTTGAATTAGAAATGTTTTACCTTTTCTCCCGAGCGTATACGAAATGTCAAGTTCTTCAAAACAATATTTTTATCCTTGGAATATTGTAAAGAAACATTATCGAAATGAATTTCTCCTCTTTGTGGCCAGTCTGAGGGTGGTCGTTTATTAGGCAAACTTTCGTACGATGCTTCCGATTTTAATTTGCTGTAGTTCAATATGCGTTTAACAGAATTCATCTGAAAAAATAAGGTTCTATGAAATAACACAAAGAATGAAGTAGCAATATTTATTGTCCAGGGTTAGAGTATATATAAAGTAAAATAATTTTTTATACAATATTTTTGTAACTTTAGACAGTGCAATTTGTAAGTAGAAGACTATAATTTTTTCCATTAAAATACAATGAAACTGTTAATCTAGCATAACGTATATTAATATCTTTGCTTATTCAAAATCCTGCCATTTTTGCAGTAAATTAAATCACAATTAATAAACAAAGGTTAATCTTAAATAACAAAAGGTTTTTACTTTTACAGATATTATACAAGTGCAAACACAAACATTGCATTTGCACTATTTTTACATAAACAGTATACTTGTCACATGTTTAGGTTTTTTTCTAAAAGGAATCATTTTCTGTATAATTAAAATAATTAAAAGGAAATTGATTAAGATGTCATTTGAAAGAAATGTTTTTAGGATCTCCTCAATGTTTCAGTTAATTCCGAATCCAAGAATGTCTTAACGAGTAGTATTTTTGGAAGCAAGTAATTCTATGTAACTGAACAGATGGCATTGTACATGAACGATCTATTCTGATAATTTTTATTCAAATCTATTTTCTGCTTACATTTGTATTGCACAATAATTAATTATATGTCGTAAGTCTTTTTTGTTGCTTAGATTACTACTATTTTATTGTATAAAAGACAAAGTACAAGCTCGCTTTGAATTAAATCTCGCAGGAAATGATCTCATATTCCAAGTGTAACTTTTGAATGATAACAGTGCCAGGAATTTTCTACTTACGGTTAGTAAATTATTTGATAAGTCACGAGATAAAGTCACACTGTATATTCAGATTTAGAGTCTGCTCTTTATATTAATAATTGAACAATTTAGATAAGTATAGCTGTATGTTAGAAGAATACAGAAATGAATTACAGGGAGATAAATAGATGACTTAAAGGTTATCTGAAGCCAGGGCCGGATCATCGCATAGACAAATGAGACAAATGTCTAGGGCCCGGTTTTTAGAAGGGCCCGGTCAAACTGTCTATTTTGAAAAGATTTGTAAATAAGATAGTTTACTTTTCTGTTGGACAACAGTATATAATAAACAAAAATATATTGCTTTTTATATGGTTTTTGTAAATTCTAAAATCTAAAGAAAATGTACGTGGGTTGTTCAAAAAGTTCCCGAACTTTTTGAATAGCGCGCCTCCAGTTGGTTATTTTTTAATTTGCCTGGAGGCGTTGTGTCCGCGGAAACCTCCCGAGTAACCTCCTTCAACCCGTTTGTTGATATCTTGTTTTGGTGATTAGTTTCAGCCGTTTATGTGAAATGGTGTTTGTGGGGTTCGGCGAAAAATTGGATCCGCGGAAATCAGCTCTTTGAAAGAACAGCGTTGTTCTGTGAAATTCTGTGTGAAACTCGGAAAATCCTTCACGGAAAATTTCCACGGATGGGTGAAACAGCCCCCNAACTTTAAAATTATTAATAATATACTAAAATACGTACATCTTTTATACAATATTTTTGTAACATTAGACAGTGAAATTTGTAAGTAGAAAGATATAATTTTTATCTATTAAAAAACAATGAAACTGTTAGTCTACAATAACATATATTAACATCTTTCGTTATTCAAAATTCTGCTGTTTTATGCAGTAAATTTAATCACAATAAATAAACAAAGGTTAATTTTAAATAACAAAATGTTTTCACTTTTATAGATATTACACTAGTGCAAACACAAACATTGCATTTGCACAAGTTTCTCATAAACAGTATACTTATAACAATTTTAGGTATTTTTTTCTTAAAAGAAATAATTTACAATTTCCTGTATAATTAAAATAATTGGAAGAAAATTGATTACGGGGTGATTTGAAAGAACTGTTTTACCGGTCTCCTCAATGTTTTAGTTAACTGCGAATCCAAGAATATCTTAACGAGTAGTATTTTTGAAAGCAAGTAATCTATATAATTGAACAGATGGCATTGTACTGTACATGCACGATCTATTCTGATAATTTTCTTGAAATCTATTTTCTGGTTACATTTATATTGCACAATAATTAATTATATTTCGTAAGTTTTCTGTGTTGTTAACATCACTACAAATTTTATTCTATAAAAGACAAAGTACAAGCTTGCTTTGAATTAAATTCAGCAGGAAATGATTTCATATTCCAAGTGTAACTTTTGAATGTCAACAGTGCCAGGTATTTTCCACTCACGATTAGTAAATTGTTTGATAAGTCACGAGATAAAGTCACACTGTATATTCAGATTTAGAGTCTGCTCTTTATATTAATGATTGAACAATCTAGATAAGTAAAGCTGTATGTTAGTAGAATAGAACAATGAGTTACAGGGAAATAAAAAAATGACTTCAGGGATATCTGAAGCAATATTTTGAATACACATTAAATAAGAAAAATTGAAAAGAAAAAAATTATAATAAATTATGAAAAAAATGCAGAAACAGAACATTTAGATGCACACAATAATCAATTTATTTTTTAAAAAATAAAAACATACTGTACTACATAAATAAATAAAGAATATATTCGTTTTCAGAAAACAAAGTGTTTTATCTGATTAAAATACTGTCTTACAGATATTAAATAAATATGTTTATAAATATAACACTAAATAAATTATGCATAATGTGGTAAGAAATGTGATTAAAATGTTGTAATTGTTTCAGTACATTGTGATAAAATTACTTTTCGTATACATTATTTATTCGATATTAATACAATAAGGTCGTAAAAGACTTGAGTGTGACGAAAAAGAGGAGCTTCGCAAAAGAAGTGTCTAACCTGAAAGCTGTATTGATAGTATACCGAACTTAATTTGTCGGATTAAAGAGAGACATTTATAACGAAATAACAGCTACCATAAGTGATATTTAGAAAAATTTATTGTTTTATAAAAATTTGATACAATATATTCATATAAAGAAATCTGGCTTTCATAAGAAATTTTAATTAATCATAATGTTTGTTTATAATTGTTACCTGAAATTCCACTTCAGATGTGTATCTAATGATGTTTTGAAAATACAAAAATAGTAATATGCCATAATTTATAACAAGTCCAATTTGGCTTCCTGCATCATCTAAAGTTGCATTTATAAATTCACAGTTATTTATATATTATCGACAGAATACATTTAAATATATTCACTCACCTGCATCAATTGAAACAGTGAAAATAGTAACAGTTATAATTAAGTTTATGTAACATACGATTTGACCGTATAAGCACATCCATCGATTTAATCCCACGAAAAGTAACCACGTTGCAGTGTGCTTATCCTGATACTTATTAAACAAATACTTAAATTTACTTTCAGCGTGGAATGCCCTAATGGTTGTAAGTCCGTAAAGTGTTAACCCCCCTATAACGCTGTTGATAATTCCGTTCTATATGAATTCCATGTTGTACGAGTCACTTAGATTTTACAAATACATGTGCCGGGCTGTGAACGGCTCACGTATTTGTAAAATCTAAGTGACTCGCACAACCTGGAATTCATATAAAACGGAATTATCAACAGTGTTATAGGGGGGGTCAACTATACTGTATATGTGAAGAACCGGGTTCGATTAGGACAATAAATCGAACGTTTAACGGCGACAAGTTGGTGAAACTTGCTCAGACTGTCAATGGATGGATTAAAGGAGGGAAATTAGTTACGAGTGGGGAGTGCGATGAATATGACAATAGGGTATCCGATAATTAATCAAGATAATCATTGAATTCCAATTTTACAATTAAAAGATGTTTAGTAAACAAATAAAATTTCAAAAATAAATAGATATATACAAAGTAACTTAAAGCGCATTCACTTAATTAATTAAAATGCTATTGTTATATATTGAGAGAGTTCACAATAAATATTATCATAATAACTCATTTATACATATGTCCTCGAGAGGCGGAAGTTGGGAACTAGAGATCAGACAAGAAATCAGTATGGCGACTTATTTAAACTTATGCACCCTGAGTTTGGCGGTTGAACTTTTTTTATACTAATATTCTCTTTCAATGAGAATTATGTATTTTGACCATCTGGCGGGATGTCAGGATGAATTTATTTAGTCACGTATTTAGTCGTAGGAAAGATAACGATCTCTCTCAGTAACTAACAGTCAAAGAGGAAACATTTGTTCCTTTTTGACTGTTAGTTCTTGTATAAAATAAAAGTTTCGAATTTAATATCGAAACATTATCTTAATTTAAATTTTTATAAAAATGCCAATTCAATATTCAAATTTTTACACACACACACACACACACACACATATGTATACATCAATAATATATTTACACATTATTGTTGCAGATTTTCAGAATAAAATATTGACCATAGAGTAATATGTTCTTAGTTTGGTAAATTTTATTATCATGTGATTAATTACAGTACTGTGCGAATTAATGTGACATAATTAACACAATTTTGCTGTTTTTTTTTTCGCAGTTGGCAACACGTTTATGGTATTTTGTTTTACTGATTTGACAGTCAGTCAGAAATAAGACATTCCAAGCTAAAGACGTGTTACATGTTGTTATTTTTTGGAATTATTGCGTTTTTGGTAAAGTTAAGCTGAACTGCTGTTTTTGAGGATTGATATTACTCCCAAAAACCACATTAAGATTGTTACTTTGAGTGAACACACATCAATCACACTCAAACAAATATTGCCAAGGAGTGTGATGTGAGTTTAGGAGCTGTAAACAAGATTTTGAAGTAAAAAAGGGACACTGGGACGATTGAGGTGAACGGAAAAGGAAAATGTGGAAGGAAAAGAAAGATAACAGCAAGGGATGAAGCTTTTTTAATAAGGGAAAGTAAATTAAACTCTAGGAAAACCAGTCAAGAACTTCAACAAGAATTAGCACATGCTAGAGTTATTGTTCATGACACCACACTACGAAAACGACTTATAGAAAGTGGAAGAAACATGGATAGACCTCAAAAGAAACAGTTATTGATTGCTGCCATGATGAAAAAAAACGGTATGATTGGACCAAAAAAAATGTGTGTGCTGGACTGTTGAAGATTGGAGGAAAGTGTCGTTTTCAGATGAGAGCCATTTTTTGGTTCAAGGACAGCGATCTTGTTACGTTAGAAAAAGTGACGACAAAAAACTTACGGCAGATCATATTGACCAAACAGTTAAACATCCATTAACTGTTTTCTAGTGCTGCTTTTCTTATAAAGGTACCGGATCCCTTGTGCCGGTCGAAGGCATGATGAACTCGCAAAAGTACAGAGACTTGTTAAAACAAAGATAGGAAGTTGAACTAGAAAAGTTGATGCCAACGATCCAGCAGTATTTCAACAAGACTCGGCTCCTTGCCACATTTCCAAGATCATGATTAAATATTTCAAAGACAATAAGATATCATGCCTTAAATGGCCAGGAAATTCACCAGATCTTAATAGAAAAGGTACACTTCATAAAATAGATTGCACAACAAAAACAAAACTGATAGAGGCTGTAATTAGATATGGTTTTGACACCAGCAATTAACAGATAACTGTAAAAAACTTATTGATTCCATGCCAAAACGTGTTCAAAAAGTTATTAAAGCCAAGGAAGGACATATTTCATATTAAAACGATTTAAATTGTATTCATCTTTAACCAATAAATGTTATTTTCTTTTTAATTTTCACTTGTGTTCACATTAATTTGCACAACACTGTATTAAATAAATGCTATTAATAAGTATCACACGACTTGCAAGTAATGACTTTTTCCTAATAAGAGTTATTACTATATAAAAAGATGATCGAAAAATATTATTACCATAATACTGAATTTACGACCTTAATATTGTGAGGAACGAATAGACCCACAATAAAGTGTTATTTTACATTTTAATTATTGGAAAATTTAATTGGTTAAATTCGAACGTTTTATCGAGTTAGGCTAAAAGCCATAAAAATTATTTCCCACGGAGTTTGTTCCTTGTTGAGTCGGATCAAGTTAGTCAGGGATGTGTCACCAGGAACTTTTGATGGAGAAGACATATTGGACGTGCGACCATTAAAAACCATCACCTGACCTCATGGAAAAAACCCAAGAGGAATGAAGACCCCGAAAGACCCCGACCCCGAAGTCAGTCGTCATCCAAAGTCCGCCCGACAAAGTCGTCCTCCAGGCTTAAAATCGTGACCCCGGATTAAAACCGTAACCCAGGATAAAACCCGTGCACCAAAATCCCGAAGTAACACTGTGACAGAAGTAACACCGTGTCTCTTTAAGAATCTCAATCCCACTTCCGTGCTTCCACACCTCCGAGTTCCAGTTAACGGACAAGAACTAGTGGAAAGACCATTTCAGAGGAGTCAATAGTGTCATCCTACTACAGATCTGCGACCTAGGAAAAAGAAAGGTATTTATCAACCCGCGANTGTCTCTTTAAGAATCTCAATCCCACTTCCGTGCTTCCACGCCTCCGAGTTCCAGTTAACGGACAAGAACTAGTGGAAAGACCATTTCAGAGGAGTCAATAGTGTCATCCTACTACAGATCTGCGACCTAGGAAAAAGAAAGGTATTTATCAACCCGCGGCTCGGTTGTAAACTTTCTCTCTCTCGAACGGAATAGTATAATTAAGTCCGATAATATACCCGATATCTCTGTATGTTCTTTGTTTATTATTAAAATTGTTACTTGTTAGAAAATATGGAGTCCGAGTAAGTCACTTCCTCGTCTCTCTCCTCACCTCTACTCCGAATCCAATCGCTTACCCGCTACCGCTCGCGAATCTTTAGACTTAACGTCGCGATTTCCGAGTCCCCTAGAGACTCGGTGGTGTCATCCTGACAGGGCGCCAAAGAGGTGCCGACCCTATGGTCACAATATCTAGCGTGATGTGCAGGGTGGCAAAGCCTAATAATTGTTCCTGCAGTGAAAATAATTATTACAAAATTGGAAGCAGATGGTTTGTTACCAGTTCAGCCACCAAGTGAAAAGCCATGGATATGCTCTATAACTGCAACTGCCATTGCAATGTTTAAAAGAAATGTTCAATGACATCATCCTCATATGGTCAAGAGAGCTTTGAAGAAAGTAATGCATCAAAATGGTATCTTCTATGGGACTGTCTGGAAATTGCTAAGATTAGTCCGTTGTAGACTAATTAAACACTTTAAAAAATTTTTCCAATCAGATATTTCAAGCAGAAAGGATTTGCATAATGATTCTTTAGTGAAATTAATTAATGCAATATCTGGTTTTCAGATGTTATGTAGATGGATGACGTACGGAATGTAAACATGAAAACGTGCAGAATTTAGACTATAAAAAATTTTTAAGCTTTCACGGAAGCTTCTTTTCATCACTGAAAAGAAAAGTCGTAGTATGGATCTGCTTTCTTGTGATAGAGTGTTATTGTTTGATTTCTCTGACGAAATTTTTATTATCACAAGTTAGAGATGTGCTACAATGTTACAAACTGTATTATTTATAGTTTTGATGCTGTCAAAATCGTGTAAGATCGACAGCTTCCCATGTTGTTTTACTATAAAACAACTGTCATTGTCATTATTTTCAGGGGACCGAGATATAGTCTGTCACATTCAGCGTGAATGACCATCTACGGGTCTCCAGACTTGACAAGACATTACCCAACATCATTGGCAATGCTAGAAGATTGTGTGACAGATACGTAAAGTGTGAGTGAAAAATTTCATTTCATGCTGTTAAATAGGTTGTTGCTTGTCTTTACTCCATGCCTTTGATAAGGAAGCTGAAAAATTGAACATTTCTTATAATGCTTTAAGGCGTTACAGCTGAAAGCAGTATCTGCTGAACAGAATTAAAACTAAGTTTAACATTTTTCTGACAATCACTTCCGGGAAAGTCTATGCGTTTCCAATTACTGTTGTTAACAAACGTCAGAAATTAATGAAATATGAATTTTTTTAATCTTTTCTACACGTGGTTTTTAAAAACCGAGTAGTCGAAATAATTACATAATCGTTTTGATTGGTTTATGTCAAACTTTAAGTTCTTAGAAGAGTGTAATTTTCCGATTATTTTAAAACCCAACTTATACTATTATATTTCCAATATTCTGCACGCGATAAAATTAAAACAATAAACTTCAGTTTACTGAAAGTACTTACATTTCCCTTCTATATTTTTTAGGCTTTTCAACACTCGGCTGAACCATGTCCAGAATGCGTAGAAAAACATTGAAAGGAAAGATGTCAGTATGAGTATGTAAGGATAGAGGATTGCTTGAAGGACACACATGCCACCAACAAGAGAGTATCCCTAAAATAAGAATATCAATCAATATATATAAATATATATCTTTAATATGATCGAGATGGGTTGATGATGATAATAATAATAATAATAATAATAAATTCATTCCAAATACTCACAAAATACAAAACACATGCACTAAAAAAATCAGCAAGTATACAGAACTCACCCAGGAAATAGGACATCTGTGGAGAATGGACAGGATAAATATTGAACCCGTCGTTCTTTCCACTACAGATGTCATACTACACGCAGTACAAAAAAGCCTGAGAATATTAAAATTGAATAGAAACACATACATTACATTCCCACCAGTGGCCAAGCAGTCTTGTTTGGTCGTGGGTTCGTGCCTCGCTCGGATGCTCTGGCCACGTGGAGTTTTACGGGCTTTGACCACGTCTGCAACGCCTAAATAAAAGCCAATTTCTCTTAAAAAAAGCCTCCTGGAAAGTATCTGCCCTTAGGCAGATCGGCCCAAGTGTTGCTTTGCCATAACAAAAAAAAAAAAACACATACATTACATTACAGAAGGGCACTACATTGAACACATGTCATACTGTTAGGAATTCCCGAATACAGACACACATTGAGACACTTCTTTAAATTTTTCTTGTTTTGGCTGCTATCCCTTGACTCTGGGCCGGCATATTACACAGCCACTGGTGCCAACCAACTCACTAAACTCAACATAATAATAATAAACGCAGAGCTAAAACGGTTAACAGTTAAAAGTTGAAATCTGGGACATAGTTAGGGTACGTCAAGAAAATGAACACTTAATATTTTTCGAAATCTTCCCTCCAAGGAAAAGAGAGAGAGAGGATTAAGCTTACCTTTAGAAACTCAGCTTCACTATGCTATTTTAGATACGATGTTCTTGTGCTTTTAGACTGCGTTTTAGTAGAATACTCCATGAGAATGCACATTAAGTAAGAATTTTTGAAAATTCTCCCCATGAAGAAGAGGAAGTGGGTTAAGGATTACTATAAAGGACTCGGCTTCTACTATACTATTTAAGATGCGGTTTTTTGCATTTTTGGTAGAAACCGAACATATTTTTAGACCCATGTAAAAATTCTCGTATTAGTTTGTGTAATATATTATTTTTTTATTACAATAAAAGTAACTGAGGATCAGTTCTAGGTAAAGTACTAAGTGTTCATTACAGAAAGTAGAGAATGAAAACGATGGTAAATAAATATCTTGATGTAAAAATATGTGAGAATACGCTGGAAGGTATAACACCTAATCGTCGTGACGTTAAGGCCCGCTTACGGTGTGACTGGATGACGGTTAAGAGATTCGAGTGGGGAGGAGCCGCGATTGTAAAGGGAGGTATATCCTTGCTTATTTAACTGAGTAAATCAACCTCGTTAACAAAATAACAAAGAGTTTAATAATTAAAATAAACATAGAAATACATACTTCGAAATACATATTACAACCTTCGTAAATCCTAGATCTGTCTAAAATATACTTCTCAACCGAGAGAGAGTTTATAACAACTTAATCATACTGTCTTTAGTGAAGGTCGTGGTGTCGCTCTTCTCGTTCAAAGACAACGCTCAAGGAAACGATGGGAGGGAACTGTTGCTAAAGTGGCACCTTCGAATTATTGAGGATTGCAGTATACTGGTACATGGCAATATCGAATTTCTATTGACAGCTTCTACTATGGCAATGTTATATTTCTGTTGATTCCTCCGAATTGCTGATAATCTTCCCTTATATCATAACTTTTGACCAATAGCATTAAAGGATATTCGTACATAGACGGGATGTACAGAGAAGGTAGATATCCAGATGGTTAGTTCAGTTTGAAGATAAGGTTCTGGGAAAGAAAGTTAATTTTTCCTTTCAACACAATAGTGACAGCTTTCTCTTCCTTTTTTCTAAACAACATCGAAAAACTATATATATTTCTTACGCTAATTAAGTAATAAAATTTCGATTCTCACATATGAATCCAAATATAAAATAGAAATTAATGGAAACAAGTCTAGTTAAACTTAATATTAATAAAACTTTAATTGATTTAATACAATTTGCATATAAAAAGAATTACTTCCAAGTAAATGAAATATTCTGTACGCAGGTTAATAACATTAGTATGGCCAAAATTAGCAGAATTAGATATGACAGAAATAGATGAAATAATAAATATTATTTCTGTCATAAAACTAGTAATGGGATATGCTGATGATTATACAATAATGTACAATAGTATAATAGTAATGATATAATTATTTTTAATACCATAAATCGCATTAACGAAGATATTCAGTTTGACGTAGAACAAAAAGAAAATGCGCAATTTAATTAATTATTTAGACATAACTATAATGAATAGCCTTTGATAAATTGACTTTTATAACATACAAAAAACCTTGCAACGTTAAATATAATAATTATTCTTGGTATAACCACATAATAAACAATAATTGTCAAATTAATAAAAACAACATGGAAATTTAACATATTGAGGAAGATATTTACAAAATAAAATTCAAAGAACATACTGAAATAAAAAAACCAAAAGATAATTTAATTAATATTTCATAGGGCATGACAATAGACCCTCAGTTGTACCAGTTAATAAAGGGCCTTTTGACACGTAGAATATTATTATAGTACAGTTTGGGATATGTTGCATTATAAAATTCTAGTTTTGTACGTTGTGTAAAATTATCTTTTCATATATACAAAGAAAGAACATTAATTGTAAGTAAATACATATTTTTACTATTTAATGGTTTTGAAATTGCATTATAACAAAATTTAGCTAAATTATAATGTAATACAGTAGAGCGTCGTTTATCCGAAAGTCGGTTTTCCGAAACGTCGGTTATCCGAAAGAATTCCAGTGGGCCTAAAGTATAATTTTTACTTGTTTTTATATTTTTCAATGTATTTATTTTGTTTGTAAAATATAAAAGAAATCATTTTTAACTTTACAATAGCCACGATTATTGTTTTAAAGTTTACGTTAGGCTTAACATCGACAAAAATTCAACGCGAAGCGACACGCAACGGAAAAAAATTTCAACACGGGATAGGTTAATATATTTTTTCGTACATAATCGGTTATCCGAAAAATAAATTATGCGAACAACCTCAGTCCCCAATTGATTCGGATAAACGACGCTCTAGTGTATAATGTAACGAACACTTAGTACTTTACCTAGAGGAACTGATTCTCAGTTACTTTTTATTGTGATAAAAAAGAAAGTAAAATATCAGATAAATTTAAAGTAAAGTATGTTTTTGAATTTTAATATAATTTTATGTCATTATAATTTATTTTTTTACATGACATAGTGGATTTTTATGTATATTTATGAAAAATACTAATATGAAAATGGAATTTCTTTGTCGTTTTTCTATGAAATATATAAGTGTAGGTTTGTAAAAACTTTCTACAATATATAGTAGTGACGGTTCCTAATTGTACTATTGTTATTTTTTAACAGCACTGAAGGGGGATGTAGATTTACAATAGCCCGAAATGCATTTGTACAACCTATATTTAATTTGTGAAATAAAGTTATAATTAACTTATCAGAAGTTCTGTGAGACTGTCAACCAAAGAGTTTTTTGAATTAAAGTGATTACATACATGAATAACTTGAATATACAGCATTCAAATTATATTAAGAAGATAATAGTTATAGATAGCGTATTATTTTAATTAATTAAAATATGTTGATACATATTTGGTGCCACAGTGGAGAACCTAGCAGAAAAGTCTCAAAACTTAGTATAGAATCGCTTTTTTAGCGCTTTATAAATTAGATAGATTTTCGTGTATTTATTTAAAGTCTACGTAAATTTACAAAAAAGAAAACTCTCGTATAATTTGGTCTAGACAACTCTCCTGATCAGGACTCAGCCATATTCTGGCTGAATGAACTAGTACACCTTGTACCGTGGCACGAAAATAGGAAAAAGTCAATCCAGTATGATAGGTAAAAACATACAGAATATGTGGGTAAAAGAAATTTTAATAATACATAATAATGCAAAATATACAAATAAACAGTGAGATATTACAATTCACGTGAAGAAAAAATCATGCTAGTTGCCTACATGGAATGTAGGTGCTAGTTGCAATAGACTTTAGTTTTAATATGGCACTGAGGAGCCGCACTCCTTTAGGAAATGCTTTAGAAACAGTTTAGTATTATTTAAGAAAATGAGGTACCAGACTTAGGAAACACCCTGTTAAATTAGTAAATAAGGTGATTATAATTAAAGTACCACATTGAAATGGCCATAAAATGAAAACTACTGGACAAAATGTTATCAAACTTAGTAATAGTGTAAAGGACGTCATGAGATTTTATTTTCTGCGAAAAAATATAGTTCAAAAACTCACCACCAACAGAAATAGCGATGTCTGCAATAATGTTAAACGAAATAAGGCACGAAGACATCTTTGTAAATGTTTTTAATCGGTTTTATAACGAGTTATAAAGCATGTTCAATGCGCTGTCCACCATTTTGATAAGCTCTATTACTTTGATTAGCTCGTATTACTGAGTTCTCAACAGTAGCTCTTGGCATATCAGAAGGAATTTACGTATCTTGCTTTCAGAAAATGGTGAATATCATGTTAAACATGCTTTGTAACATATTTTAGAAACAATTGAAAGCATTTTCAACGATGTCTTCATGTCTTGTTTCGTTTAACAATATTGCAGACAGCGCCATTTCCTGTTGGTGGTGAGTTTTTGAACTATTTTTTCATAGGAAATAAAATCCCATGACAACCGGTACACTATTACAAGTTTGATAACATTCTGTCCAGTAGTTTTCATTTTATGGCCATTTCAATGTAAAACTTTAATTATAATCTCCATATATTTTTTATTATTATGTTAAATCTATAAGTAAGCTTGTTATGTGAGCGGTTATAAAAGTCAAAAGCATAATAAAATTTAAACTAATTTTACAATTGATTCGATCAATTATACAATAATATTTACAACAGTATTTTCCATGAGTGAGCACAGTAATGTTTACTAACAGGAATAACAGTAGAAAGGCTGTTTCAATTTGCTTAGTATATAGACTACATAGCATAGATCAAGTTGAAACATGCAGGCACAATAATCAAAACAACGTTCAAGGTAGGACTGAGAACATTCATTTTAATTTTTCCCGCAAGTAATGAGTTCGCTTTTTTCAAATACCATATAAATAATACTGATATAAATTTATATGTTTGAAATTAATGTAAACTTACTATTATTGAAATATAGTAACAGTTAGGTAAGGTATCATCAATATTATTAACATCTTTAGAAAACCGATCTAACACTTTTCCTGAAAATATAAAATATCAAATAACAATTAAATTATTTCTTATATAAAAATATTTTTATCAATAACTTGAAACAAACAAACAAAAACAAAATATAATTTATTGTGACATCATCACAATGCCGGGCTGCAATTTTTTTTAATCATATTTTTTATTTATTTAATTTAAAATATGTGCTCTCCACTTCAAATTATTAGTGTCATACCCATGTAATAATACGTTTCGCTAGCAATGGAGTCCAGCTGGTCATTTATCTAATTCTTTTACTTGGAAACGATTTGAATTAAAATAACTGCCCTCCGGTGTGCATCGAAAGTTTGTATATAGTTAATCAAAGCTGCATACAAGGTCTGCTCAAAAAATACGCGGACTGTTTGAATTGCGCGGCTCCAGTTTGTTCCAATGGAATCAGCTTGGTGTCGCTAGGTTTGTACAGATCGTCTGGTAATAAAGACGTTTCCCGATTACAGATATTTTTATTTGTCGATTAGCTACGCGGGTTTTAGTTAATTGCGATTTTTTCGTTTGTCGGATTTCAGAATGAATGACCTGATGGAGCAACGACTCGCTGTGAAATTTTGTGTTAAACTTAAGAAATCTGCGACTAAAACATTTGCTATGCTCAACCAGTGGGTGGGTGAAACGTCCCCCAGACCCAAAATGCTCGCTAAGTTCGATCCAATGTCAAGGTGATGCTTACAGTTTTCTTTGATGCTAATGGTGTTGTTCTCGACGAGTACCTCCCCCCAAGGCTCCACAGTGAACCAGACTTATTACATTGAAGTTCTGAAACGTCTGAGGGACGCCATCCGTCTCAAAAGGCCAGAAATGTGGAGGAGTGGCGATTGGTTTCTCCATCACGACAATGCTCCAGCCCATTCGGCCCTCAGAACTAGTGAGTTTTTGGCTAAACACTCGATCACTGTTTTTCCCCACTGCCCTACTTACCTGACCTCGCTTCTTGTGACTTTTTCTTGTTCCCCAAACTCAAAAGACCCTTGAAAGAAAGAAGATTTGTGACGATTCCCGACATTAAGGCAAATGCGACGAAGGCGCTGAAAGACATTACAAAAGACGCGTACTAGGACTGTTTCAACAAGTGGAAACACCGTTGGGATAAGTGTATGCGTTGGGAAGGAGAGTGCTTTAAAGGGGACCCAGACATGTAACTTCTACATAAAGTACATTTTGTTTTATGACGTCAGTCCGCGTAATTTTTTGAACAGACCTCGTATGCTTATGGTTTTCAAATTTACTCTCCACTTTCATCTATTTAATTCCCTTCTCGATAGTTAGGAAAAACAGGCAGAGAGAAAACAGCGGTAATTTATAGGTCTGCAATTTTTTTTTTCAAATTGCATCTTCAAAAGAAGAAAATATAATAATTTATTGAGATCCACTCAGCTAATTCAGCTAGAAACAGAGCAACACAATTCTATGTATAAGTATTTGTCCATTGCAAAACATTTCAACATAATTTTAATTTTATCTAAAAAATTAATCTGAATTTCATCAGAAGAATATTAGCTTAAGATGACTTAAATAATTTTACATACCAACAGGATTATTGTCCAGAAATAATATTGGAGTTCGAATAATACAACGGAACATATTGTTGTGAAGTTTGGTAGATGCAGCTGTAAAAAATTTCAACAATAGTGAACCTGCAAGTAACATGGTGAAACATGCTGCACATATCAATCCAAAGTAAACATATACGTTGGTTTCGTCACTCTGATGAAAATTTCTGCCTTCACTAATATTAAAGACTGTTGTGTTTGATAAAATATCTTTTATCATTTTTTTACTTTGGCTAGAAATTCTGCTATCTTGTAACCTGAAATTAAACATAAAATAACAGTAATTTTTTAAAATTTTATTTAGTATTTTGTGAAGATTGGTATACAGGTAAAGCAATTAACGTACAAAATATAAGAATTATGTATTAAAAATGTTAAACTATTGAATATATCTCTGCTGATATGCATGGAATAATTTCACTAAAAAAAATCAGCATATAAAATATCGCGAAATGAACGTCATAGTTTTATCATAATTATGCAAATAAGACTATTGCAGATAAACTTTCCATAGTATTATTGGTTAACACTTATCAAATTTTGGCATTTTAATTAATCTGCAGCGAAGACAGATGTTAAAATGAAATGATACAAAGCTAGACACTGGAACAATACATCCTTTTACCTCGATGAAGTAATTCAGCAAACGCACGGTTATTACTGATTAGTTTAATTGTTCACAAGTATGATTCTATAAACTTTAACACTATCGTCATTTCTACTGTTTCTTTGTCTGCAAGATCTATTTAGGTCTCTTACAGGCACAGACAAGCAAATTAAAATTTTCATAAATTAAAAAATTTCAACAATACCACCAAATAAAGGTTTAGTAATGATCACTAAAGAGTATTGCTACGATAAAAACATTTTTATGTATTGTCAACAATCAAAATTAATTGTAATTTTTACTATATAACTTAAATTTACATGTTAATTAATCTTTAAAAATTGCAATAGACATTTTTAGAGATATTATTTTTTATTAAGTGTTTGTCTACCAGGACTAAGCTTTTTAATAGGACGGACGGCAGTACTGTTTTGGTTTTTGCAACTTGTATTATACCTGGTATAATACAAGGTACAAATAAAAATTGTTTGTTCCTCTGAATAAGTTTTTTTTCTTAGTTGCAAAAACCAAAACACTAGTGCAATTTGCTCTATTAATAAGCTTAGTCCTCGTAGACAAAAATTTAACAAATTGTAGAAAATTAGGACATACAGGCATATGAATTAATATGGAGATATTTTTGTTTGTGTATAAACTTTCTCACTTAAACAATGTATTTTGTATTATAAAAATTGTTTTATGTATTTTTCCCTGTAAGTATGTTACAAAAAATTCTATTTTTGTATCCACTGAAGGAGAACGGAATGTGTTCGAAATGCATTTGTTACTGATAAATCAAAAACACATAAATTATTTAAAAGTTTTTCTTTCTTCCATGCTTTACGTACAATATTTAAAAAAGACCCAAGTAGATATACAATATTTTAATCGCAATAATTATACCAAGTTATACCGAATAAAATCCTGTTTGTTTTAAATTTTAGAGGAATGAGTTGTCTTTTAACATTTTATCTGTACAGAAATGAAGAAATTAAGAAAGTAATGCGCGAACAACCAAAAATGCAACAATTGTGTATATTATGTCAAATGCACATATTAATTAAGAGCAGTGTAACTAAAAAACTTTTAATACTATTACAAAACAAAGTCATTTCTTATCATAACTATAAAATGCTCTTGTGTAATAAACACACATTTTCGGATTTACACAAATTGTTTTATCAAAATTAATTTTTATAATTCTGACGAATTGCATTTCGTGCAACATTACCCGAAAATTGCATTGTCAGGAACAAATGCAGCAAATCAATGTTTCACAGAAACCATTGGACGTTGAACACTCATTGGTATGTGATTTTCTAGTTTCTACTATTCAATATATTAATATTTTCATTGATAATTGAAATACTATATTCTCGTTGTTTTAAAATATGTATTAAAGCAAGCAAACGAAAATGTCAATGACAAGGAATCAGTCTATCAGAAGAAACAAACCTACACAGCTTAAACAGAAATGCCAATATCGATACGTTGCACTCTGAAAATTTAAAG
Organism: Centruroides sculpturatus; assembly: GCF_000671375.1. NCBI lineage: Eukaryota > Metazoa > Arthropoda > Arachnida > Scorpiones > Buthidae > Centruroides > Centruroides sculpturatus. Next base: position 49,824 of record NW_019392623.1, read on the forward strand.
AAACATTATATGTTATATGGTGGTATTTGTGTATAAAGGAGTAATCATGGAAAAAGAAATTTTATATAACTTTGAAAATCTATCAGAACATATTGACCTAGAGATACGCCTCTAGTCGTGTTGAGTCTCGTATACCCAGGCACTTTTTCGTTTAAAATCACACCTGTGTTGAAAAAGATCAACAGCATGTTGTAAGATGTGAGAAGTTTGGAATGTGATGATTTTTAAATTTTCTATGAAAATTTCAATACAAAAAAATTCAAAAAATGGCGTATGGTTTAATGACTCACAGTGCGAATATCCAAGGGCTATATAATGCAATATTTTTTATATTAAAAGTTTTTTATTAATAAAAACAATTCACAAGTAAAAAGTTGATTTAATTATAATAAGAGCATACCATTTGATTAGCCAATAGTCGCTGGCAGTTGTAAACGATTGAGTTAAGACTAGTATTACTATTATAATAATCTTAAAGAAAAAACTTCCTCCGGCTTTGACGTATGCTTTATAAATTGAAATTCTGACTTCTTCATGTTCTTGATCATCACCTGTGGTTTGATTATTTTCAGCTTCCTGTACGAAATGATTAAAAACTATGTAAATTATACACGGAAATATACTTAAATCGGGTACATAATACATTTATAATTCTTTTGGAATGAGATATCTTACTCGTGACTTAGCAGCGTTACAAAAAAAATTTTGTGTTATAACAAAAGTTATGTTATTCGTATAATAATGTTAAATACTAATACAGTAGCTTTTGTTAGATCGCTCTTGTCAAGAGACAAACACAAAGCGCAATAGATTCGAAGGCGCAAGTTAACCGAGTATTAAATATTCTGGGCTTATACTAAAAGGATTGTACACGTTAATGAATCTCTATCCTCTGATCAGCACGTGTTTCTGATATAAAATAAAGTTCGTTTTGTAATATTAACATTTATTCGTAGTTACAGGTATATCGTAATAAATTATGTCTATGTTAATGTAAATACAAAGAATGCCCATTTACCATTATTATCATATTAATAATGAAACCTAGAAACAAAATATTGTCAATATAAAAACGAAATATGGGTAAAGATTTTTCTACAGAGTACATGTATTTTATAATAAATCCCTTAATAAATAATCATGTAATTTATAGTTTTAATAACCATTTTAAATACTGTAATTAAAAATGTTTAAAAATTAATATTGAACCTGTAGTAGAACATCAAACCTTATAAAATAACAGAGGAAAATAAAGCTACTACTGCATAAAAATTTTTCGTTCAGAAATAAAATAAAGTTTTCATTACACAATTTGAAAAAAATCCGAAATTTCACACTTTAACCTGATGATGGCCCATGAAATGGGTTAAAAACGTTTGTTTAGCTTTATAAATGTGCTTTCTCAATAGTAACGTGTGTTGACTTTATAATGTTTATATTATTGCATCATAAGATCCCATTGTAGCCATACTTTCATTCAATAACTGTGAACTTTTACACCTGGGAGCTAAACATCAGCTAAGTTCTCAGGCTTAATAACGACGTTTTCTCAGCACCTTTTGACCTAATATCTCGATTTCAACAATACAAACTTAGGACAGAACAACAAAGTAGCAGTCGTCACCAGTTCCTCGAGCGGACTACTCAAGTTTTCCCTGTGCTAAAATATTTGGATATTTTTTCGCCTTTGGATACCTCCTCGCTTAATAACTAGTTAATTAAGAACTGTGGAAATAAGAACTGTCGTACAGAACTGTCTTCTTTTTTTGTCCGACTGACTTGTAGAAGACCAAGATTTCATACAAGGTATTTATCGCCACGCGCAACTTATGAAAAAACTCTCTCTCTCACAAATGGGGAAAAACGTAATATCACATATAGCTCATATTTATTAAATCATAAAAATTATCAAAAAACTAGATTTAAAATCGAAATGTATGGCCTCTTGGTACACATTAAACAGTTGTTAAGTTAACTTGTGCTGTCTCTCCCTTCTATCTCAACTCTGATCTCTCCATTACGCGACCGCTCGCGTGACCTAAATAACGCGGCTTCCGTGTCCGCCGAGACGCGGTGGTGTCATTCTGACAGGGCACCAAAGGGGTGCCGACCCTTCGGTCACACTTATATTTACGTGAAATATCGACAATTTTCTTCTGGAAAAATGTTTCTCGATATTCCAGCAAATAATATCCTTAAAACGTTTAGGATCGTCTTTTAACGATCTTCATCAGTTAAATGATAAAGTAAAAAGAACATTAAAGAAATAGAACATAAATTAAAATCACGAAAAAATAATAACTGCACATGCGTTTGTAATGATGAGCGCTTAACGGAATGAATATAACCTATATATATATATATATACATATTTAAAAATGGACGTGTGTGTCTCTATATTTCACTTTTCTGCCAAAACTACACATCGCACATGAATGCTGTTTGTATGTGGTAGTAGCCCCAAGTCTCCATTCGTGCACTATTGTGGTTGCGTCTCGATAGCTATAAGGGTGCGGGAGATATGGGGCTGAAAGTGGTTGAAAGTGGTTTTCTATTTNATATTTTTGTTTCAAAAAAACAAAAGGAAAGTATAGGAATAGGTAAAAAAATGATCCCCCTTAATATTTTTACATATTTGAACTAAGGACAACTTTAAACGTCGAAAATGCAAAAAAAAACTTGAAGAGTTTATCTTGTGTGTATGTGTTAGATACCGTGGGCCAAGGATTAATCCCTACTGACCGCTTCCTCGGCAACAGTCCGCAAGGAACGCTCACGTTGTCGTTTCTGATGACTTTTTATCGAGTGGCAAGGGATGTGAGCAAGTCGGCAGGCGTCCTTTCATACACAGGAGACAGGTTAAACAAAATAACAAAGCATTAATTAAACTCTAAGATTAACAAAGTCGGTTAAATGCGATTAAATATTAGACAAATATACAAAGGGGCAGCTCTTAGCAGCTAAGCCTATTCTAAGAGAGAATAGGCTTAGCTGCTACGAGGGGACAAATGGTATGCGTCGACTGGTTCGTAGAAATTGTAGTCCGATGTAGGAACTGTAGTATGGCGATAAGTATGGAAGTTCGAAGCAGTGGTCTGTTTTCTACCGATATTTTCTTTTTCTCCGTTGAAGTCCGTTGTATGGAGGTCCGGGAGACGAGATGCGCACACTGACAAATATAGCTTTCTACGGATCGCCCTGAGCTTCCGGAAGCTCGAGCGTTTATTCGATTGTTGTGGGAAAGGAGTCACATGATCGTCAAATGTTGACAATAATGGTGCATTCTTTACGCCTATGTTTCAATTTTTCCCTCTAATTGTTATCACAAAAGGTGACCTCTGATTTAATTCTCACTAGCAGCGTTTTTTCTATCTGAGTTTTTATGTTTTTTTTTTTTTTTTTTCGACAACTGCGTCAGATTCGCGGATTTCACATTGGAATGTTAGTGTATATGTATGTGCGTGGCATGACTTTGTTCGCCCTGTTTGAAGCTTATTTAGTTCTTTGCTTTTTGTCAAAAATTTTTTAGATTTCTCAAGGCGATTTGATTATTAGGAGAATTGATGCTATTAAATTGTGGTTATTAATAACCGAGGGAAATATAAAGGGGATTGTGTGTCATATCTCGAGTAAAATCAAAATTATTTTTTTATAATTTTCAAGTAGACTGAGAGAATGAAGTTTATTGTCATTTTATAATAACTACAAATATAAATAGGTGTTTTTTAAAATACAATTTCATAACAGATGACGTTATCAAATGTTGCCGGAAGAGTTAAGCAACTCTTAGGTGAATTTGTATAATGTCATTAGTTTTTATAGGTATGTGCATAAATTTTTTATNTGAGTTAATGGTGATATTTTTGTTTCAAAAAAACAAAAGGAAAGTATAGGAATAGGTAAAAAAATGATCCCCCTTAATATTTTTACATATTTGAACTCAGGACAACTTTAAACGTCGAAAATGCAAAAAAAAAAACTTGAAGAGTTTATCTTGTGTGTATGTGTTAGATACCGTGGGCCAAGGATTAATAACCGAGGGAGATATAAAGGGGATTGTGTGTCATATCTCGAGTAAAATCAAAATTATTTTTTTATAATTTTCAAGTAGACTGAGAGAATGAAGTTTTTTGTCATTTTATAATAACTACAAATATAAATAGGTGTTTTTTAAAATACAATTTCATAACAGATGACATTATCAAATGTTGCCGGAAGAGTTAAGCAACTCTTAGGTGAATTTGTATAATGTCATTAGTTTTTATAGGTATGTGCATAAACTTTTTATTAATTTTGTATTTAATTATTTTAATGTTACCGAACCGGAGAACCAACAGCATAACTCGCTGCTTGCACAAAATATATTATTATATTTATTAAGTTAAGATATATTATTATGCCTTGCATAAATATACTCTTATTTCCACTATATTTATTTTTTTTTCTTGGAACTGACAAAGTTATTATGTATAATTTACGTGATAGCTGGCTATTCATACAATAAAATATATTTTTGCGTTGTAATGAAAATTTGTCATTAATACTTTGTTGCATGTATTATATAGATATAAATTTTAATATACGATCTTACAAATAACGAACGACGAAGTACGCATATTAATAGTATTAAACACCTACATTTATAACGCAATTTACTAAAAGAATAATTGGTAAAACTGAAAAATGGGTTTTAAAAATGAAAAAAATTATTGCTTTTTGAATTATATGACATTAATATAATAATATAATATATAAATTTATATGTAGGGAAAATATTTAACGCTAGTAAACGTCACTTAATTTACGTTTTGAATTTGTCACAATAAAAATTCAGTAATTGGCAATATACATTGGATAATTTAAATATCGCTTATTCACGTAGTAATAAGTCGGAAATTTTTGAATGATGTCTTCTTCTAAAAATATCTATGAGTTAAATACATTTAAAATAACGTATTTGTATTTTAAAACGCTTCAACATTGATTTAAAATATCGAATAAAATATTTTGCTGATATTAAGTTAAAAATTGTCTATATATCAGCAGATTAAATTCGTCTTCATAGATCTTATTATATTTGTGCCTCTATCTACATACAGACTCTTTCTCTCTTTCTTTGTACCTGTACATATATATAATATAAAATGTAAATTATAATATACATAGTATATATAATAAAATATAATTATATAGTACAGATATATAATTCAAAAACCGACTTTCTTGTCTTAATTTTGGCAGAGCTTTACAGTGTGTCCAGGAGTCAATAGATGACAGCGAATTTAATAATAGCATTACATCATTAATGTTGGAGTTCATTTGTTTGCTTGAAATATTTGAATAATAATTTTCTAAATTTTACTTTTATTTTCCAATTGTATTGTGTTTTAAAAATAAGGAGTTTGAAATTATTTCAAATCTTTAAATATAAAAAATAACTGTACCGAAGTAAACCAGTGAATAATAAGTTGAAAGAATTCTATTATATTTGGCAGCATACGCTTCCTCTTTTAGATTCTGGTCTCAGTTCTATTTTTACATCGCATTTCTATGTAATGTTTAAGACCAAATTATATTATCAACGCTATAATAGAAATGACTGAAAACAAATACAAGGCAGCGAAATTTCTCTACTGGCCCGCTGTCACTTCGCTTCGCCGATCGCGTAAATTCTTGGCAGTTGTAGCGGGCAGACATGAGCGTGGATAACAATGAGATGACCGACATGTGTAAATAACGGAAAAAAAAACAGAGAAGGACCGCAAAGTAAAAATGTGAAAGTAAATATGAAATTGAGTTGATAACATAATCGAACATGTCGAGGCAGCTAATTGGTGCGAAATTCGCGGCCGTCACTTCCAAGCAATTGTTGCCATAGACTTCGGAATGCTAAATGCTTGTAATGAATAACACTTTTTTTTTTACCAAACGGTCTTTATGAGTTAATGTCATTTTGATATTTGAATTTATCGAAGAATCCATTTTTAAGAAATTTTTAAAATACCAATTCATTGAAATGCATTATTTTACTTCACATTTTACCAACAGTAAAATTTAAAAGCGGAGTCCCAGGTGTGTAAAAGAAATTTATTTACTCCCACTGTGCCTAAAAACGTCTGAAACTGGCGACTCCGTCTCTCACTCCATAATACTAGTTTTAAATGTGCTATAGAATGGAAAAAGAAAATTCACAGAATAAAAAATTGTCACTTTTTTCCTAATTCAATCTTAATTACATTCGTTTCTTAATCCCTACTTCAATAATCCAAATTTTTTTTGGAAAGAAGCAAAGAATAATTACCAATAATTATATACAGGGATATATATATATATAACTATTTAATTAATTGTCGTGGAATTTACATTGAAGAGTCATTAACAGCAAAGAAAAGCTTTTGTGTGTACAATTACTTTGTCAGCGAGATAACTCGTGATATTTCTTATATATGGAGTAGGCATGTTTTATGAAAAACTAGAACATGGCCGCTGCCAATTAGAAAACGGAAAATATCAGTATTGCTTATATCAAAAAAGAGTAATACCAGTAGAAGTTCACCTATAAAACAGATTGAAAATTTCTTCGAGAGCATTGTGCATAGCTAGATAAACTAGTTTCCTTTTTTATTAAATTAGAACATCCATTACATAAGTAGAAAGCTTTCATACGAAAGCATAAATTATTTTTTAAGTATGTTTCTGCTCTATTACAGAATTGAAAAATATTCACATCACCACGGAAACTAAACACGCTTGCAAGTTAATAACACTATTCTATTGCAATTTCACAGAAAGTATTTTTGCGCCTAATAAAACCAAACTTGCTGAAAGATGACTTTTGCCAATACAATATGCATATAAAATTTTTTAACAACTCAGCAAAGCAAACGGGGATTAAATGAAGCGAAAAACGGTAAGCTGGGAGAAGTTTTGCTAACGAGGAGTTAGAATGAGCAAAATGATCGTGTGTAGAAGAGTTGGTACACATATTCGGTGAGAGGTTGAACAAATGAGTGATGAAAAGGGGTAGCAAGGCAAGTGAAGGTTGTCCGAGGGATGTTGGTACCTCGCATGGGTTTAATCGTTACGATAGTTTTGTTATGAAATATCTATTATGGAAAAGATTGTAGCCAAAATATGGTGCGAGCAAGCTAATTGTATACAGTAACCATAAAATTATACTGTATTCCTTCGGGACGTTCAAAACATTTTAAATGTTTTTTCAGTTACGATTCTTTCACGTCCTAAATCTTCAGGTGAAACATTCTCGAAATCATCTCAATTAGTTAAAACGATTTTTCTATTGATTGGATAAGAGGGTACTGTGGTACTCTGAATAATCTTATCTGGCTATTATATTCTTTCAGTCATGAGAATTAGAACTCTCGTAATTTGATGATTCGGATTTTGTTGCAAAAGCGAAAATCTGTTCCTGATGCTTCTTTTCAACAGCCATAGTGTGAAACTTAAGATGCAAGCAAAGAATGTGGATTGGCCCTACAGCTTGAGTCTTTTGCCTCAAAAAAATAAATACAATTACCTCTTGCTAAAAGAACTTATTAAGCAGTAACTTTAAACAGACTAGCATTCTGTAACTAATTTTATGTGACAGAACATGATGATACAGGCTTGTTGATTGTTATGTATCTCCTTCTGTTTACATGCAGTTTTCCAACTTTTGAATTTTTCCTCTTGTTGGGTAATAAACAACACTATTCATTCAACACTATCCAGGATCTGTACTTTGTTTGTTTGGTATAAGAACGCAGATTTTATGTTTGACTGTTTCTATCTTAATGTCAGAAATAAGGCTTCTCAAACGGGATCACAGGATCCCGATTGTATTTTAACTTGGGAAATATCCCAAGAAACCCTGCAAATTTCTTAAGAATTCACTTTTTTCTTATTTTGTGTTAAGGTTGAGGAAATTTTGCAAATAGAAAGTACAGTTAACTCATGAACTGTCAGAATATATTTGTATTTATTAACTTTAAACATAATTATTAGTTTTTTAAAAGTTTTGCTAGTTTTGGCATGTCAAAAATGGTCAATAATCAATACGTAACTTATTGGTAGCAGGACTCTGAAAATTCTTAGGAAACTGCTGAATTATCTATACTAATATTATAAAGAGGTAATGTTTGTAAGTTTGGATGTAGCGGGTAATCTCTAAAACTACTCATCCGATTTAAAAAATTCTTTCACCAATATTTAGAATGGAACTTCAGGGTGGACATATCCTGTATATTATTCCGTTAAACATTCATATAAATTAAAATATATAATCTAGGTTAAGGCTTTTTGTGAGGACACAACCGATGTCCGAAATCATGTAAATCGCGGTATTCTTATGATTGAATAATAACAATAGATTATATATGTGAGGGAGAAAAAAAATCCCATAATTTAAACAACGTGGCTCGGATGTCGCAATCGTTGTCGCAATCGCAATCAGAGTCATCCGAGACAACGAGTCTCGGATGACTCCGACACGTATTAAACGAACTGTCAATGTCAGAATGAAAAGTTATAAGTCAGAAGCAAGTGGTCGTATGCAGGTAGAACTTTGACCCCAGCGCTCATGAACAACCTAGGGAAAAAATTTCGGAAAAGAGGGTAAGATTTAAGAGAGATAAATCATTGCACGCGTGCGTAACTCGCGATTTCTGTCATCTGGGTACTCGAACGATCGTACCCAGATGACAGAAATCGCGAGTTACGGAGCTAAATTACGAGCGCAAGTCTTGCAATTTTGTCAACAATCCCCAAGAACAATCGACAGAACGGCGTCGAGCAGACACCTGGAATCGGACCTTTCCCGTGAATCGAGTCGGTCTCGGTTTTCCCCAAAACAAAAGAGAGACCAATGGGGAAGCGAGAAAGGGGACGAGGGGCCAATCGGAAGCCTTACACAGGTAACCTTACACAGGTGCCGTGGAGTGGGTTTCAAGTCCCCTATCTCCATTGGGTCGGCCACCTTACATTTTATGTCCAACAGATGGCGCTACGAGTACGACGCCCTAAGTTTGCTTTTCCGTGAGGCATTATGCTTTTCTGTGAAAATGAACTAAAGCAGGTCATCTTCTATCTATCTATATAAATAAAAATGTAATGTTCGTTTGTTCCTACCGATTCCTTTGAAATTTTGACACAACGCTGCATTCGAATACGCACGTGTTTTTATATAATATACATGTCGAAATTCAACCCTACTGAAGGGAGATGGTTAGGATTAAGGCTTACGGTAAAGAACTCTGCTTCTATTTATACTATTTTAGATGCGGGTTTT
>NW_019392623.1:59186-62060 GCF_000671375.1 Centruroides sculpturatus
AGCAGGTAATCTCCGAAACTACTCATCCGATTTCAAAAATTCTTTCACCAATATTTAGAATGGAACCTCAGGGTGGACATAGGCTGTATATTATTCCGTTAAACATTCATATAAATTAAAATATATAATCTAGGTTAAGGCTTTTTGTGAGGACACAACCGATGTCCGAAATCATGTAAATCGCGGTATTCTTATGATTGAATAATAACAATAGATTATATATGTGAGGGAGAGAAAAATCCCATAATTTAAACAACGTGGCTCGGATGTCGCAATCGTTGTCGCAATCGCAGTCGGAGTCATCCGAGACAACGAGTCTCGGATGACTCCGACACGTATTAAACGAACTGTCAATGTCAGAATGAAAAGTTATAAGTCAGAAGCAAGTGGTCGTATGCAGGTAGAACTTTGACCCCAGCGCTCATGAACAACCTAGGGAAAAATTTCGGAAAAGAGGGTAAGATTTAAGAGAGATAAATCATTGCACGCGTGCGTAACTCGCGATTTCTGTCATCTGGGTACTCGAACGATCGTACCCAGATGACAGAAATCGCGAGTTACGGAGCTAAATTACGAGCGCAAGTCTTGCAATTTTGTCAACAATCCCCAAGAACAATCGACAGAACGGCGTCGAGCAGACACCTGGAATCGGACCTTTCCCGTGAACCGAGTCGGTCTCGGTTTTCCCCAAAACAAAAGAGAGACCAATGGGGAAGCGAGAAAGGGGACGAGGGGCCAATCGGAAGCCTTACACAGGTAACCTTACACAGGTGCCGTGGAGTGGGTTTCAAGTCCCCTATCTCCATTGGGTCGGCCACCTTACATTTTATGTCCAACAGATGGCGCTACGAGTACGACGCCCTAAGTTTGCTTTTCCGTGAGGCATTATGCTTTTCTGTGAAAATGAACTAAAGCATGTCATCTTCTATCTATCTATATAAATAAAAATATAATGTTCGTTTCTTCCTACCGATCTCATTGACATTTTGACACAAAGCTGCATTCGAATATGCACGTGTCTGTATATAATATACGTGTCGAAATCCCCCACTGAAGGGAGATGGTTAGGATTAAGGCTTACCGTAAAGAACTCTGTTTCTATTTATACTATTTTAGATGCGGGTTTTTGCGTTTTTGATTGCATTTTAATAGGGTACGTCAAATTTTTCGAAAAATCCCCCTACGGGAGAAGTGGTATACATTTATAATACATACATTTTGAGCCACAACAACGCGTGGCGGAGTCTGCTAGTCGGGCTATAAGTTTCATGTTTCTATTAAAACAACCGCGGTAGACAAATCAAAAATACTAGAGAGCCAAAGGAGTATTACAATCGCGGAAACGATCTAGAAATCTTCCAGGCTACAGGAGAAAAAACACATAACATCCATCTTCTCTTAAATGCATTAAACACGATTCAACCCACATGAATTGAATAGGAAATGACATTCATAGTCGCAGGACTTTTCATTAGTTAATGAAGTAAGAACCAAAGTATTGACCATCTTTGGTTGTTAAAATCCTATTATTAAAATGTACAATAATATTTTGTATTATGTTTAATTTATAAAAACGAAAATTACTCTTTAATTTAGAAGTTTGATCTAAATTTATTTTTTTTTAAATTTTCAACTCAATTCAAAGCATAATCACAGTAATTTATGATATATAATTAGAAATATTATTTATTGTTTGTGATGAAATTATAATGAGAGAAATATATTTAAGGAAAAAAATTGTAATATGCAATAACAAGTAATTTATGTATTTTTCAGTTGGCTTTTTCCAATAATTATTAAAGGAAGAAAGCGACTTTTGAAAGAAGATGATTTATACGAAACTTCCAAATATCATAGTTCTGAGGACCTTGGAAATATGCTTCAGAAGTAAGCTTACAAATTTCTTGTGTTCATTATCATTAAATTGAATAATTTTATAAGCTAAAGGAAAGATGTAAAAGGTAAATCAAGGAAAAATTAGCATGTTTGTTTCATGTAAACTAACTACTATATTTTAGATTTTTATTCGAAGCATTAATACTGTGTATTCGTATATTAAATTATAATTTTTTAAATTATAATTTATAAAACAGGTTTTACTGTGTTGATACAATGACGGTGTTTTTTGCAAGTTTCTTATGAGTTTGGCTAAGCAAAATATGGTGCAACCAGTGCTGTGAGATTAAACGTGATATATTCAGATTGCGTCTTGAAAAATTTTTCGAATTTTTTAAATAGTTGTGTGATGAGCTACCATCTTAATCACACAACTATTCAGCTGTTTTTAATGTTTCACGAATAATGTTCGAAATTACGAAATACTTAAGATATTATATGTCGGTACGTTATATATGTTTTTGGTTTTTGAAATAAAATAAGTAAAATAAGGTCTTCTGAAATTTTATACATAATTATACTTCTAATTTATTGTTCTTTGCATACATCTGTGAAATGCCACACTTGCCTATGATTTTGAAAAATTTAGTAAAACTCCTTTCCAATATGTTGAAAATCTCATAGTTTTGAAATTCAATACTTCTGTAAGTTCCTGACTGACAGGTAATGCCTTACATACATTTTCCATTTAGCGCCAATTATTTAATTGAAAAATCGCTAGCATTCCACAGGCATCACCTGAGAAACCAGTATATGTAAAATATGCTAGTATTACAATGACTTAATGCGTTTCACGTAATTAAAATGATTCAAAATATGTATATGAATACGCAATAAATGTATCATTAGAATAACCTTAAATCTCATATCGTTTGCTTTTTATAACGTTTATATCAATTTTAAAATCATTCTAATGTGCCAATGCATTTAAGTGTTACCATGCAACTTTTTTCACTTATGTGCTGTTGTTTTCATTTC
>NW_019392623.1:67311-78502 GCF_000671375.1 Centruroides sculpturatus
AGCAGGTAATCTCCGAAACTACTCATCCGATTTCAAAAATTCTTTCACCAATATTTAGAATGGAACCTCAGGGTGGACATAGGCTGTATATTATTCCGTTAAACATTCATATAAATTAAAATATATAATCTAGGTTAAGGCTTTTTGTGAGGACACAACCGATGTCCGAAATCATGTAAATCGCGGTATTCTTATGATTGAATAATAACAATAGATTATATATGTGAGGGAGAGAAAAATCCCATAATTTAAACAACGTGGCTCGGATGTCGCAATCGTTGTCGCAATCGCAGTCGGAGTCATCCGAGACAACGAGTCTCGGATGACTCCGACACGTATTAAACGAACTGTCAATGTCAGAATGAAAAGTTATAAGTCAGAAGCAAGTGGTCGTATGCAGGTAGAACTTTGACCCCAGCGCTCATGAACAACCTAGGGAAAAATTTCGGAAAAGAGGGTAAGATTTAAGAGAGATAAATCATTGCACGCGTGCGTAACTCGCGATTTCTGTCATCTGGGTACTCGAACGATCGTACCCAGATGACAGAAATCGCGAGTTACGGAGCTAAATTACGAGCGCAAGTCTTGCAATTTTGTCAACAATCCCCAAGAACAATCGACAGAACGGCGTCGAGCAGACACCTGGAATCGGACCTTTCCCGTGAACCGAGTCGGTCTCGGTTTTCCCCAAAACAAAAGAGAGACCAATGGGGAAGCGAGAAAGGGGACGAGGGGCCAATCAGAAGCCTTACACAGGTAACCTTACACAGGTGCCGTGGAGTGGGTTTCAAGTCCCCTATCTCCATTGGGTCGGCCACCTTACATTTTATGTCCAACAGATGGCGCTACGAGTACGACGCCCTAAGTTTGCTTTTCCGTGAGGCATTATGCTTTTCTGTGAAAATGAACTAAAGCAGGTCATCTTCTATCTATCTATATAAAAAAAATATAATGTTCGTTTCTTCCTACCGATCTCATTGACATTTTGACACAACGCTGCATTCGAATACGCACGTGTCTGTATATAATATACGTGTCGAAATCCCCCACTGAAGGGAGATGGTTAGGATTAAGGCTTACCGTAAAGAACACTGTTTCTATTTATACTATTTTAGATGCGGGTTTTTGCGTTTTTGATTGCATTTTAATAGGGTACGTCGAATTTTTCGAAAAATCCCCCTACGGGGGAAGTGTTATACATTTATAATAGATACATTTTGAGCCACAACAACGCGTGGCGGGGTCTGCTAGTCGGGCTATAAGTTTCATGTTTCTATTAAAACAACCGCGGTAGACAAATCAAAATCACTAGAGAGCCAAAGGAGTATTACAATCGCGGAAACGATCTAGAAATCTTCCAGGCTACAGGAGAAAAAACACATGACATCCATCTTCTCTTAAATGCATTAAAGACGATTCAACCCACATGAATTGAATAGGAAATGACATTTATAATCGCAGGACTTTTCATTAGTTAATAAAGTAAGAACCAGAGTATTGACCATCTTTGGTTGTTAAAATCCTATTATTAAAATGTACAATAATATTTTGTATTATGTTTAATTTATAAAAACGAAAATTACTCTTTAATTTAGAAGTTTGATCTAAATTTATTTTTTTTTAATTTTCAACTCAATTCAAAGCATAATCACAGTAATTTATGATATATAATTAGAAATATTATTTATTGTTTGTGATGAAATTATAATGAGAGAAATATATGTAAGGAAAAAAATTGTAATATGCAATAACAAGTAATTTATGTATTTTTCAGTTGGCTTTTTCCAATAATTATTAAAGGAAGAAAGCGACTTTTGAAAGAAGATGATTTATACGAAACTTCCAAATATCATAGTTCTGAGGACCTTGGAAATATGCTTCAGAAGTAAGCTTACAAATTTCTTGTGTTCATTATCATTAAATTGAATACTTTTATAAGCTAAAGGAAAGATGTAAAAGGTAAATCAAGGAAAAATTAGCATGTTTGTTTCATGTAAACTAACTACTATATTTTAGATTTTTATTCGAAGCATTAATACTGTGTATTCGTATATTAAATTATAATTTTTTAAATTATAATTTATAAAACAGGTTTTACTGTGTTGATACAATGACGGTGTTTTTTGCAAGTTTCTTATGAGTTTGGCTAAGCAAAATATGGTGCAACCAGTGCTGTGAGATTAAACGTGATATATTCAGATTGCGTCTTGAAAAATTTTTCGAATTTTTTAAATAGTTGTGTGATGAGCTACCATCTTAATCACACAACTATTCAGCTGTTTTCAATGTTTCACAAATAATGTTCGAAATTACGAAATACTTAAGATATTATATGTCGGTACGTTATATATGTTTTTGTTTTTTGTAATAAAATAAGTAAAATAAGGTCTTCTGAAATTTTATACATAATTATACTTCTAATTTATTGTTCTTTGCATACATCTGTGAAATGCCACACTTGCCTATGATTTTGAAAAATTTAGTAAAACTCCTTTCCAATATGTTGAAAATCTCATAGTTTTGAAATTCAATACTTCTGTAAGTTCCTGACTGACAGATAATGCCTTACAGACATTTTCCATTTAGCGCCAATTATTTAATTGAAAAATCGCTAGCATTCCACAGGCATCACCTGAGAAACCAGTATATGTAAAATATGCTAGTATTACAATGACTTAATGCGTTTCACGTAATTAAAATGATTCAAAATATGTATATGAATACGCAATAAATGTATCATTAGAATAACCTTAAATCTCATATCGTTTGCTTTTTATAACGTTTATATCAATTTTAAAATCATTCTAATGTGCCAATGCATTTAAGTGTTACCATGCAACTTTTTTCACTTATGTGCTGTTGTTTTCATTTCCGTAATCATAGCATGATGAAAAATTCAAACTTCCACTTATGCAACAATTAAGTTTTTTTGTTTATTATTTTGCAACATCATTCAATTATCGTGACCCATGCCTGTTTTTTTTGTAATATTGTGATTTATTTATTATCAAGCTGTCAACCTATTTGTTACTGAATTGCAGTGGTGTCAGAGTATTAAAAATCAAGGAATGATAAACAGTTTAGTATATTCAAAAAAACAACTGAAATAGTTTTGTGCCATTTGCTCATTGCACACAATGCTGTACAGTTTTTAAGATAACGTGTTAATGCGTACTTGTGATATCTTGACTTACACTATTTAATCTGTTTGAAGATTATATTATATACAGTGTATATGACTATACTCTGATAAGATTACATTCATCTGGTGACATGTAGCAACATGGACAGCCACATTCTTCAGATCTGTTTCAGTTGTTCCTTTGGGTCTTTAGCCAACTACATGTTCAAGCACATTTGGATTTAAAGATTACTAGCATGATTGATTATTAATTGACATACATCATATTAATAATTGACGAATTAATAAATTTTTACTTTATTTTAAATAATAAAATTATTGTATTAAATGCGCTGTAAATAACTTATGAATTTACAACAATTAAATTATTCAATAGAAATATTGCTTTATTTACTACGTTATATTGCAATTTGTTTTTAGGGAGTGGAACAAAGAACTACAGAAGAGAAATCCAAAGGTACTGAAAGCTGTATTACGATTTGTTGGATGGAAATACGTAGCATTAATTTTACTTACGTTGATCCAGGTACGTGGTAGATGTTTCGCTTATACATTAGTCATATATTAAAACCATTTAAATAACTGATATTAATTTGTATTTGCAGGAAACTGCGATAGTTGCAGGACAAATGCACTTATTAGGATTAACAGTACATTATTTTGACAATAGGTTGGAATGGAATCCATACAATATTTACTTAACCGTTGCCGGATTTTTCGGCGTGACAGCGATTTATTTGTTTACATATAATACTAATTATATTGTGTCAGAATTCATTGGAATGAACTTAAAGATAGCTTTTTGCACGATTATATATAGAAAGGTGAATATCAAATTTAATGTATTATGAATATATTACTATATTTATATTTTTCGGAACAAAGTGTATTGCAAAAAATGAGGATTAAGACAATTTACATTAAGATAACATTATGGCAAAAAATTTAGTACATTCTAGTTTGCAAAAATTAGTATTTTTGTTCATTATTTTGTTTTGTCTTTCAGTTTATTCACCCAATTCTCTATTCAGTAATTTCATTAAGGTTTTTTATTTTATACAGTTACTCACGAAATTATAATTTTAAAAACATGCCTAATTGTTTGTTTTACAATTGTTAACTTTTCAATTAGATGCGAATTCTGATGTTTTTGTAATATTTCGACTAGTGGGTACTTTTTCATTTAGAGTACCTGATTTTTACATTGGGTGACTAAGATACAAAAAGATATTAAAATATCATTATTAAAATTAGTGTTGTTCCATTAGTTATCAAATGTAAAAGATGATATATTCCTAAGTATAATAAAACAATTAAATTCATTCGACCTTATTATAATGAAGGAGAAAATTTTTGTTTTCAGAGTATTAAAACATTTAGCAGTTTATTGGCCTGATTTATGCCTAGTACAATTTTCTATATTACTTTCTCAGGAACGAAAAAAAAAACTACTTTGAAATTTTGGCTCTAAAAAAGTGAAACCTTTCTTTTAAATTTCACCCAAACCCAATGTAAATGAAATCTGTGTAACTTTAAATAATTTAAAGCTAGTTGAAGTTTAGTACATTAATTTATTTGTGTTTCTAGAAAAAAATTAAAAAAGTAAACATAAAAACTACTTTTTTTTAATTCAAAAGACTTTTATATTGTTAGATAGTATACAAAAATACAGAAATTTAAGACATAATCATAGTTTTTAAAGACATGTCAATTTTTCACAATTTAAAAGAAAATAGTAAAGTGTGCGAAATGTCACACACTTCATGGAAAGCATTTTTTTCACAAAAGAAATTAAGGGTTAAAGTTATTCAACTTGAAAAGTTTAAAATGAGTCCAAAGAATGTAATAGTGTAAGATTTTCGGGACAAATCTAAATAAAATAAACTAACATTTTTATCTTGTTATTTAATATAATTTTAAAATTACATTTTACTTTTTTCGACAGACTTATTTATTTATATACATTAATAAAATTCTTACAATTTTCAAACTTTTTTCTTTCGTCTTTTTTTTTTTCGTTTTCAAAAGGACACTGAGGTATTTTAAATAAATATAATTACAATTGTCGAAAAAGTTGTAAAATTTATTTCATTTTTTTGTTTATAAAAAATTAAAATTACATAAAAAATTACTTTTTTTATTGGAATATAATATAAGTTTTTGAGATTATTTATTTATTATATATAAATTTTTTATAGGCACTGAAATTAAGTCCTTCATCTCTTGAAAAATCGAATGTTGGGCAAATGGTAAATCTTATAGCAAATGATGTCAGCAAATTTCAAAATGTAAGTTGAAGTTATTATTCTTATAAATATAAATACACACAGTGTATTAATATTTTTACCTGCTGTAATAAAGTTACACGACGATAAAAAGATGTTTTTGTATATGTAATTCAATTAGAGGTAAATGTGTTCGCTTCAAAATCTCTGTTTTATTTACTATCAATTCAAATTTGGATTAATTCGGATAGATAATTATAAATTCGAGTAAAGAATGATTACAAAGTCAATCTGTTATATATACAAATAACTTATAGAAGTATAACTAATGCTGTGGGTCTACTGGATCCACGTCACATTTTCGATGTCGCTTATCAGCCGCTGTGCTCATTTNTTCTCTCTTCTTGTAAAGTTGTAATTATTTTAATTATTTTTATTTCCAAACTGATTTTAACCAGTTCTATAGTAAGGTAACACTCCAATAGACAATATGCAAAGCTTTTTTTTCAGTTTACAGCAGTATTTATTACACAAAATTTATGTAAAGCTTAACATGCCGATTTCGCCCTGGACTCCCCTATATAATATTGTTTTTCAAGTTCAATTATATTTTAATAGATCTGATTCGATCAAATGATGCATGTTGTAACTTGAATAAATTGTATTGGCTTTTTTGCTTGATTATTTTTCATTTCGAAATAAAAAACTAAGAACTACAGGGACAATATATAATATTTTAGTGAGTAAAACAAACGAGAAACTACTAATATGGTCATGGATATGTTATGAACATATTTTGTAGGTAAATGCAGAATGCCTTTTTACTACAACGTTAACTAGTAAATTTGATAAACATGCTGAGGCGCAGTAGGCGTGAAAATGAGGACAGTAGCTAATAAGCGACATCAAAAATGTTACATTGGTAGCCTAGACCACGGGTCGGCAACCTGCGGCTCTTTGGATGTGAAGCTGCGGCTCTTTAGTTCCATACGCAAATGTTATTCATTTCATCAAAAAAAAAGAAAATCATTTAAAAATCGTTTTGAATCGATTAACGAGGATTAGGCACTGATTCTATCTCTCAGCCACTTGTAATTGCTTTTCACTGCACCCCTCCTCCGTGACACGCGTCGTCACTGTCGTCAGTCCGTCGGAAGCTCTCGAATGACGCCGTCGTCGGATGTTTCTATTATCAAATTTGTTGTGTAAAACACTACTTATATATGAATAAACTAGCTGTTACCCGCGACTTTTCTCGCGAAAATTTTGCAAGCAAACCACATTTATATTCAGTATTTCAACAACCATAGTAATTGTTATATAACACCTACCGCCAAAAATGATGAAAATTGTCGAGAATTAAACGAACTATTTTCGATTTGATCAATTTTCTGGGACGTTTACAATCGATCTATAATCGAACCAATATGTATGACAAATTCGAATTTAAAACGGTTCGAACATTTGGTTAAAAAATTGAAATATATAAAAATATTTGTAACAATATGTGAAATGTTATTAATTTAATACACCTAAAGTACTCGATGAAGACTAAATCCTCTCCCTCTCCCACCCGCGGGGAATTTCGAAAAATCCCTTCTTAGTGTACATTGCCATGACGTACAATGTCTACTAAATTTCACCTCTCTAGGTTAAGCGGTTTGCTCTGGGCGATGATGAATCAGTCAGTCAGTCAGTCAGTCAGTCAGGACAAGCAATTTTATATATTTAGATAGATATTTTTTCTTATGAATGAATAGATTAGTTTTTTTAATCAAAAAACTTTATTTATGCGAGTACTATTTATTGTTGGCAAGAAAAAATTTTGTGGCTCTTTAAAAACTTTGAAATTTTGGAAATTGTAATTTTGGCTTTTCCAACTCAAAAAGTTGCCGACCCCTGGCCTAGACCCACAACATCCGTTATATTTCTACTATATTTGTACTGCAGATTGAGTTTGTAACCATTCTTTATTTGAATTTATTATTATCTTCCAGAATTAATTCATAATTACTCCGTTTATTTTTATTACTGATGTCCAAATTTTCTGGAAATTCTCACTTAAATTAATAATCTGCGTTAGCGCCTAATTTGTGCTTGAAAATTGTCAGAAATGTAAAATTTCACACTGCATGCTATCAGTGACCAAGAACCATTCTGACTGACTATACTATTACTGTACATTTTGTATATGTAACGTTAACCAATTATAATTTCTTCAGCGATTCTCTGCATCTACAAAGTTAGCTTACATGCTTATTTAACAAAATTCTCTTCGTTAGCTGTACTATAATGATATCCACAGGCTGCATGCTATACATGTCACTATATAAACGTTTTCAACCAAAACGCTTCCTGGATTTAAAAAAACCTGAAAATATTTTAGTGGAATATAGCTTACTTTCATCTGCAGTTACTTATAATTCTTTATTTTCACATGTTTTTGTTTGTAACACAACGATTTCTTGTTCTGACATAATTTTTGATCACCTAACATTATCAAGTTTAACACAATTGTTCAAAAACTAGTCAAAGATGTTTGTTAGCTATGACTAACATAGTGATAAAACAGTTTGAAATTTGTTACGGTTATGAGTTTCCAGATGAAAAATCTTAATTTCATGGTTTTGATAATGAACATCCAGCAAAACAGTTAAGCTCTCAGTTTTGAAAATAAAACAAATTCAATCTTAATGTCTTGCTTAATAAAAGTTCTTTTCATCAAATGGAAAGCAAAATGATAGAAATAAATTGGAGAATTCCAAACTTCAGATGAATTTTAGATGATCGGGATCAGATTAGATGTCGATAACGACCTTTTCCGTGCCTCAAAACGTTTTGAATTGCCATGGAGACAGGGGAAGACCAATCGAAACACGCAATAGAGGAGAGAATCCTATATAAACGCGTGTTTCAAGAACAAGAGTTCATCGCTCATCATATTGTTCTTTCTTCGAGATCTGTGGTTTTCTTACCGGTCTGTGATCCACCAGGATATGCAGAATCTGTCGGTTTCAAACTTAGGAACAAGACCTGAAAAACAATCACTAAAAGAACAAACATACATTCACTGCTACATCCAAACTTTTCTTTGACTTCTCATTTGAAATTGAATTTTCAAAGAGAAATTGTAAAGATAACATTATCTAACTTTTCTAAGAAACATTTCAATATTTTTTGCAATGGGACAAAGTGAATGGTGTATTTCATGCTCACGCACGATTGTCTAGACCAGGCATGGCCAACATATGACCCGCGGGCCAGATGTGGCCCGTGTAATGGATTTATGTGGCCCGAAGATTAATCTTTTAATATTAGCTACTGAAGTTAAAATAGATCAGTGAAAAGTTCTAACGCCTAAACAGAAAAAAAGGTCAACAACTCGTTGTCTGGTTAGAGTTAATTCTTCATTACAAATCTCTTAAGTACAGCGTAGAACGTTGATAAAGCATGATAATGTGAAAAATGTATCTGTAATATGTATGTACAATTTAGTCTCTACGGATGACACCACAATGAGATCTCACACCACCTCAAAATCTTCCTAGGGCTGCCTCTGGTTCGGCCCGTGAAAAAAGTTTTTTTTTTCCAATTCGGCTCGGGGGCAAAAACTGTTGGCCACCCCTGGTCTAGACCCTTCAATCCTCCTGACAATCACACATAGTCAGCTAGCCTCGTAGAGGTTGCAAAGCTTGACAAGCTATAGGGGTAGAGGTGACACGCAGCAACCCATATAGCTTGACAAGCTATAAGGGTCGAGGTGACACGCAGCAACCCATATAGCTTGACAAGCTATAGGGGTCGCTTGTGTGTCACCTCGACTCGCATTTTAAATATTAATTTATATTTCAACAATTTTCACTTTTTCTTTTAAGTATTATTTCTCATTCTGTTTCGTAATATAATAAACATATATGTTTACTTTCTAATACTNTCGAACATAAAATTCGAATATTGGTTCGATTTTAGAACGATTGTAAACGTTCCAGAAACGTTGAAAATAGTTCGTTTGACTTGACGTGAACAGACGTTCAGAAATAGAATCGGGACCAGGTCTCTAATTAGTCTGGAAAAGGGGGACCTAATTCTTGCATTCTGTGAAAACGGTTAAGATTGGCTATAATGTAATTATCTTAATCTTCACTATCGTTACTTTTTAAAAACCCAGGGAAGCGGGTCCTTGCAGCTAGATTCTAGATTACTTAGAAAAACTGTTTTTTATATATAAAAACAACTATATTACCTACAAATGTACGAACAAATAAAAACCCAGCGAAGCGGGTCCTTGCAGCTAGTAGATATATAAAATTGCTTGTCCTGACTGACGCACTGACTGATTCATCATCGTCCAGAGCAAACCGCTGGACCTAGAGAGGTGAAATTTGGTACACAGTTAGGGTACGTCATGAAAACGCACACTAAAAATGGTTTTTTCGAAATTCTCAAGTGGGGGGTGAGGAAGAGCATTAAGTGTTAACCGGAAACACGGCTTCTGCTGTACTATTTTAGATGCGATTTTTTCTTTTTATATGCGTTTTAGTAGGGTATGCCATGGGAATTCACACGAAGGAAGGTTTTTTCAGAATTTCCCCGCGGGGAGGAGAGGTAGAGCATTAAGTCTTAACCAGAAAACGGCTTCTACTGTATTATTTTAGATGCGATTTTTTGTTTTTATCTGCGTTTTAGTAGGGTACGCCATGGCAATGAACACTAAGAAGGGATTTTTCGAAATTTCCAAGTGGAAAGAGAGGTAGAGAATTAAGTCTTAATTGGAAAATGGCTTCTACTGTACTATTTTAGATACGATTTGTTGTTTTCAACTACGTTTAGTCTTCATTGCGTACTTAGGTGTATTAAATTGATAACATTTCAGACATTGTTATAAATATTTTTCTCTATTTCGATTTTAATTAAAAATGTTCGATCCGTTTTAAATTCAAATTTGTTATTGCATATTGGTTCGATTATAGAACAATTGTAAACGTTCCAGAAAATTGATCAAATTGAAGATAGTTCGTTTGATTCTCGGCAATTCTCTTCAGCGGTAGGTGTTATATGACAATTACTATGGTTATTGAAATATTGAATGTAAATGGGGTTTGCTTGCAAAACCTCCGCGGACGAAGTTGCGGGTAACAGCTAGTGTTTTTATATATTTCGATTTCTTAACCAAATGTTCGAACCGTTTTAAATTCGAATTTGTTATTGCGTATTGGTTCGATTATAGAACGATTGTAAACGTTCCAGAAAATTGATTAAATTGAAAATAGTTCGTTTGATTCTCGGCAATTCTCTTCAGCGGTAGGTGTTATATGACAATTACTATGGTTATTGAAATATTGAATGTAAATGGGGTTTGCTTGCAAAACCTCCGCGGACGAAGTTGCGGGTAACAGCTAGTGTTTTTATATATTTCGATTTCTTAACCAAATGTTCGAACCGTTTTAAATTCGAATTTGTTATTGCGTATTGGTTCGATTATAGAACGATTGTAAACGTTCCAGAAAATTGATTAAATTGAAAATAGTTCGTTTGATTCTCGGCAATTCTCTTCAGCGGTAGGTGTTATATGACAATTACTATGGTTATTGAAATATTGAATGTAAATGGGGTTTGCTTGCAAAACCTCCGCGGACGAAGTTGCGGGTAACAGCTAGTGTTTTTATATATTTCGATTTCTTAACCAAATGTTCGAACCGTTTTAAATTCGAATTTGTTATTGCGTATTGGTTCGATTATAGAACGATTGTAAACGTTTCAGAAAATTGATCAAATTGAAAATAGTTCGTTTGATTTTCGGCAATTCTCTTCAGCGGTAGGTGTT
>NW_019392623.1:80064-113265 GCF_000671375.1 Centruroides sculpturatus
TATATATATATAAATTACGTGCCTATATATATATATAGGCACGTAAACAAAGTATTCATAGAACTAGTACATTTTGAAGGAAAATAGTACATTTTTTGAAGGCGCTTCAGTACGTTTTGAAATTTTATTGCGGCAACACTGATTTTAACGGTTATGAGTTTATTTTATTTTTGATAAATTGAAAAATATCATTTTCTTCACCATGTAAAAAATACACAGCCATCATATTATTTATTTCTAAATGAAACTGTTTCTCATTACCTGCATTATCTCAATTTTGAAAGTCTTATGAAAGCAGGAATTATACTGGTGTTCTAATTCAGACTATCAAACAATAAACCTGAATAAGTGTTTTAGCTAAGACTTTCTTATCAACAGGCAAAGTTCAGTTTGCAAAAGAAATTTTTACTACTATTGTATTTCGTAATGCAAACATACACTCTTCAGGCTAGAAATATTCGATATTGGCAATTTTTTATAAACAAAGTAATAAATACAATAAAAAATAAACTTTTTTTCATGAAGGTGTTGCTTTGAAATCAGATTAAATAAATTAAGCTGTATAGGATACAATTATTTCATAAACTAAAGACTAAATAATTTTAAAATTTGTGAAAAATAGTCAAAACACATTTCAGAGTTTTCCAGAAATGTGCTATTTGAAGTAAAACATTTATATGCAGTGTAATCAGTTAATAACAAAAATCACCTAAATTGTTGCCGATGAATGTGATTCTGTAAAATAAAGTGCATTTCATCACAGAATAATTACTACCAACTATTTTCAGTTCTTCTGACTATTGAACTCGATGCGCCTTAAAAATACACAGGAAAAAAGTAATTTGTGTTTACATGGGGATATGGGTGTTTTGGTATGTTGGCGTTATAAAAAGATGCCATTACATAGGCCTACTATCCTTTCTTCACAGCAGTGAAATGAACTTCTAAAAGTAGTTGTAATTTTTCAAAGGACGAATTTATCAGTACTGTAATTAATGTTTTGTAAACGAGTTTCTTTCAGTGTAGAATAAAAAGTAATGTAGTGTTAACTGTTGAGTTTACGGTGAAATAATGAAAAATTAATGGTATATGACTATGTGTGATTGTGTTGTTATCGGTTTCATGCAAAAACAGGTTCGTAGAATATGTACAAGTTTTTCATTCACTTATACGAGTAAAACAGTACAANTCCAATTTTTTGCAAGTGATGTGAAATGACTATAGAATTTTTATATATTTTTGTTCATAATACTTTATCATAATTCTCTACAGACTGTCTGTCTGTAGAGAAACTATTCTTTATTCGCCCGACCTCGCTGGGCACAGTCAGAAGAATGTATACATGACTTACACAGTTGACACATGCCGAACGTAAAAAATAAACCGACATAAAAAAACTATTATTAAAAAAAGCAAAGCAAAGTAAAATACCGCGTATGTACAAGGAAAAAGAATAAAAAATGCACCATACTTAGTGTATTAAAGTCTTATTGATGTAAAATTTAGTCATGATGTTAAAAAGATCAAAGTAACTTTTGCTGGATAGTAGTAATTCAAGTTCACACGGCCACTTATTGTTGTCCTCTTCCATTTGCAGTTTAAAGCGTGCACCTGATATCTTCCAACATTGGGCAGGACAGAAGATAATGTCTCACTCCATCCTGCACATTGCACATTTGGCAGCAATTCGTGTCACTGTGATGAAAACGGTTCAAGTATACATTAAATCGCTCATGTTCGGTTATCATCTGTGAGATCTGGTGTTGTGGGTGAAACCACTTCCATGTAAGGCGCCTTGCAATGTTTGGAATAAATTGACGGAAGATATGTTGTTGTGGTAAACGATCCCATTCCTTTTGCCACTCTTTGATGCAATGATGCCATAAAAGTTGTTTAATTCTGGAAGTTGGAAGCTGTACATATGATAAATTGATGCCTGTTAGCAAAGTTGTCGCCCGAGCCAATGCGTCGGCACGTTCGTTACCCGGAGTGCCACAGTGTCCTCTAATCCAATTGATGTTGTACTTGTTGCTGGACTGATCAGCTAAAATGAAGATATCCCTAGCGATAGGGTGAAGGATGTCTTTATTTCTCAATACCTGAACAGCAGCATAGCTGTCTGTGAAGACAGAAATGTCACAGCTGTAATAGTTTGCGTTACAATAGTCAATCGCTTTGAAAACGGCAAACATCTCTGCCTAAAACACCGAGCACTCCGGGTGCAAGAGAAAGACTTCATGGAACGTTTCTTCATTTCTGATATATACTACAAAAGCGCTGGAGGTGCCTTGTTCGGTTTTTGACCTGTCCGTGTAAACTTCTATAACAGATGTACTGTACAGTCACAAGATCCAAGCCCTCTTCTAAAAGCAGGGTGCGGCAATTCAGCAAAAGAGTTACTAACCTCATAACAAGAAGCATCGAACGAGTAATTCGTGATGGTAATACATTTACCTCGGGTGAGGAGAGACCTGCCGGTGCTATATTGAATCTGCTGAAGGATAGGAAGCTTTCCTGCTAAAACGGGAAGCACAGCATTCGAAACGGTAATGTAGGATCTGGTCATGCGCAGAAGCGCAAAGCGTTGAGCTGTTCTGAGCTTACGGTGATTGTGAGAGTGGAATGCCGCATCACCCCACACACCAGATGCATAACATATAATAGGCACAAACACACAATCATGTATGGCATTCATAGCCTCATAATTCTCTACAGACACAGACACAGATACAGATACAGATATATTTTATTCAACACACTAGGTACAGCGTATACTGGGCGCCACATAGGTATAACCCAGTTTGATACAGTGAGAATAGTGACATGCTAGATATATAGTAATTGTTACAATTATTAGTGGATTAACAAGGAATTTGTCACAGANTGTCAAATCTTTATTTCAATCAAGTGCCGCATCTTTTTTTCATGAAGATGTTGCTTTGAAATCAGATTAAATAAATTAAGTTGTATAGGATACAACTATTTCATAAACTAAAAAATAAATAATTTTAAAATTTGTCAGAGTTTTCCAGAAATGTGCTATTTGAAGTAAAACATTTATATGCAGTGTAATCAGTTAATACCAAAAATCACCTAAATAGTTGCCGATGAATGTGATCCTGTAAAATAAACTGCATTTAATCACAGAATAATTACTACCAACTATTTTCAGTTCTTCTGACTATTGAACTCGATACGCTTTAAAAATACACAGGAAAAAAGTAATTTGTGTTTACATGAGGATATGGGTGTTTTAGTATGTTGGCGTTATAAAAAGATGCCATTACATAGGCCTATGATCCTTTCTTCGCAGCAGTGAAATGAACTTCTAAAAGTAGTTGTAATTTTTCAAAAGACGAATTTATCAGTACTGTAATTAATGTTTTGTAAACGAGTTTCTTTCAGTGTAGAATAAAAAGTAATGTAGTGTTAACTGTTGAGTTTACGGTGAAATAATGAAAAATTAATGGTATATGACTATGTGTGATTGTGTTGTTATCGGTTTCATGCAAAAACAGGTTCGTAGAATATGTACAAGTTTTTCATTCACTTATACGAGTAAAACAGTACAAACTGCCTGATTTAATATTAATGCTTTTAAAACAATACTTTTAAAGAATTCAAAGCAATACATGTACAGCCTGGATACAAACTGTACATGTATGTTTTTCACATCCAGAAATGATATAAGTTACCAAAATTTCTGAATGTATAAAAATCCAAGTAATTTTTACTTATTGAGTGTCTAGCATCTTTTGATCCTGTAGTTGTGAAATTAAAAAAGTGAAATCTTTTAAAAAGTATACTAGCTATTTAAACTTAATATGTTTTATAGTTTCTGTAATAATTATACTTAAATTTATGTTAATAGTAATCGAATAAATAGTATTTTGTATAATAATATAAAACTAACTTTCTTATATATTACAGCAGACCAATTCCATTCCATATTTATTTACAAATCCTTTCTTCATTATCACTGCGATAGCGATGTTATGGCAATATTACGGATGGACTATTCTAGTAGGATTTTTGGCCATATTTTTCTACATTCCTATACAATTTGCTTTGAGTAAATTATATTCAAAACTGAGGTAATTAAGTTAAATTATAATAATAAAATAATTTATATAATTGTGATAAACCTATAAATAAAATATAGAAATAATGCATAACTTCGTTATTGTTAATAAATATGAAATACAGATATTTAATAAATATAAAGTTTCATACATTAGTCGAAAATATACATATTTGTAGCTGATCAGGAAATGACAAAGTAACTCCAAGCATTTAACTTTTTTGCTCGAGTATTGTTAGCATCACATCTTATTAATTGTGACTAATGTATTTGTTTGGTAATTGTATTTGTTTATTTTATCTTATAAATACTTATAATTTGCGCATACGAGATCATGCAATTTTTTGAGTTTATGGTGAACCATGAGTTATTTCCTGGATTGCTTTATTTAATGTATAGAAAGTACAATGTTTCTTGTCCTAATATCACAGGTCTGCAAAAAATTTTTTCCAGCTGCATTAGACATTTTTGCTGAATTATATTGTGACCGTTTGGGTTGGCACCTCTTTGGTACCCTGTCAGGATTGACACCACCGTGTTTCTCGAAACACGGAAACCGAGACGGCGATTACACCATGCCATCGAGCGAGCGGTCCTGTACGTGATCAGACGGATTCGTAATGTCGATTCGAGAGACAACATTGGAAGTGACTCAGATACACTTAACAATTAACAAGGGTTCATTTAAAAACATATTGGATAAAGTGTTGTCACGGAGAGAGAGAGTTCACATACGATTCGCGGAGTGATAAATATCTGGAGTTTGGTTGATTCTTGAATAGCTGATAATTGATAATCAAGTTCTTGACTTAATCCAAAGTTCTAGCGACGACGTTCTTTCAAGTTTCTTTGGCACTTAATAAATCCTGTTGCAAATAATCCAAATAGGAGGCACAAAAACACAAAAGTCCGGTTGCTATCTGACGACTTCTATCCAGAGGAAAGAAAAGAGTCAGTCGCCGCGACTGACTTTTTTCGGCCGTCTCTGATGATATTCACGAGCGATTTCGGCCGTGCTGAAGTTAATAGTTCACGAGAAAGCGTCATGTTGCTTTCGAGAAAATGTAACGGGAGACTTTCTCAGGTAGATAAGAACAACAATTGTTGCGTAATTCGCGAAATGTTTTTGTTAAAGACTATTTCTAATATAAGAATTGCTTCTCTCTTACATCACTCCGGCCTTTTGAAAATCGAGCTTGTTCGTGAAAG
The DNA here is from genome assembly GCF_000671375.1 of Centruroides sculpturatus. Lineage (NCBI taxonomy): Eukaryota > Metazoa > Arthropoda > Arachnida > Scorpiones > Buthidae > Centruroides > Centruroides sculpturatus. The sequence goes on from NW_019392623.1 coordinate 85,355, forward strand.
TGCCAGTTCGATTTTAGATTGTGATATAAGAACATTGATAAGTTGGACTTTTACTCTCTCTTTTTTTTTCTGTTTACATAATAGTAATAGGAGTACAAGTTACATATTGGTAATAGGAGTACACAGGTTTTTATTTATATAAATTTAGTTTACAAATTTAGGTTACTCTCTCTCACTTTATTTATGTTACGCGGTTAAAATAAAACACTCGGACACGTGGTTAAAGGTAAATATAAATGTTGTTTTAATAAAAATAAATTTAGGTTACAAAAAAAAAATTGGTTATATAATACGAATAATATTTATGACATGATTATAATATTTTGTATAGGAATATAAACGATTTATAGGTGAAAAGATGAAGAAAAGTTGAGGTGGAATTTCTAGGATGGGATTGGTTGTGAGGATGGGAAGTGGAGCGGGAAGAAGGAGAACGAAAGATAGGAGTACGAGAGGCATGTGGTATAATTTCCGGAGGACTACTAGTAGTAGTAGTAGCTTCTATAGAATTAAGGGATTCATTAGATCCGATGAAGTCTGGTTCTGGTCGATGATGGCGATTGGCGTCTCGGTACTCTTGTTCTAGTTGAGGTGGCGCAGAATATCCAATTGGAAGAATTATTGTAACTGGAAGAAGGGATCTTGGTCGCTGAGAACGAGCGAAACGAATGGCTGCTCGAAGAGTTTCGGCGTTGACTTCTTGGGTTATGGCAGATTCTTGATTGGTTTGGGAAATGCTGGGATCGTTATTATTATTCATCTACAGTGGAAATGTTCAGAATGAATTTAAAGCTATTAGAACTTTCGAAAAATTGTAAAAGCTCGAAAGGAATTGCAAGAGAGGGTGTAGAAGGATTTGTAGGTGATGGAGGAATTTCGTCATGGATAACTGAGGTCCAACGGAGAGTATGATCTCCTTTTTTGAATTTGAGGTTGTAGATAAATTTAGCATGGGAAATAGGATTGTCTAGAAACTGAACGGTGAGTATAAAAGATGGGTTTATAGGAGAACTTTTTGTAATGGTGATGAGAAATTGGTGAAGATGGCATCCTCACTGAAATACAGCAACAAGCAGAATCGGAAAGAAGAGACAAAGAAGACGTAACTACTGAGGAGGAAACGAGAGAACCTGAACTAACTCCTTCACCTCCTTATGCCTTAAGAAGTCAAGGACCCGTGGAGGAACAACCTTGGATTCTTCCCACTCCTCGACAAAGTCGAATTTCTAAACGAAAGGCTAGCCCACCTAAAAATAGACTTAACACTCAATCAAAAATAACGAAACGAGGGACTTAACGTAAGAAACAAAAATCCATGATACCAAGGATCCTTCCTTCTCTAACGTTTTAAAATAAACTTGATAAAAAAAGACTTGAAAATAACTTGATATAGTCCCTCTCTACATCTCTTTAATCACTTCAATTTTTTTCTCCTCCAGAATATCATCATCCACCATGCACTTAACCCTTCTACTCCAATTTGCCTTCTTCACCTCAGGGATCTCCACTCTGCATATCAACCCACGAGAGGACCCTCGTAATCTCCACAAAGGTGTTGCCTTTGTACACCAGGAAAATTTCTTTATGACTACCAATTACTAGATTCTCGTTTTGGATATATCTTTTGATCCTTACGAAGAACAATTACACCTTTTAAAGCGACATATTCAATTGTTAATCACATTAGTACAGCGAATGCGCTTTTCATTTCAAGATAACCATACCGCTCCACGATGGTCTCTATCTGTTAATGAACTCACCTTCTTACAGACCACTTTAACAGGATATGAATCGGATTACCGGGAATTACAAACATTAGTAACCCTTACTAACGTTACTCGAGAAAAAAGAGGCTTAATAAATGCTGGAGGCAAAATCCTCAAATATCTATTTGGAACAGCCACCTCGGAAGATATTGAAAGTCTCAACGAAAAAATAGCGCAATTATCCGAAACAAATATGGAATTTACTCACTTTCTCCAGTCTCAAGCTACTTTACTCAATGATACCTTACGAATCGCCAAGACAAACCGAAACCAAATTTATACTCTGATAAAAAAGCAAATCCTCATCGAAAAAACATTAATCCAAAACGAATATCATTTAGCAGTGGAATCAGCAGTTCGATCTACCGAGTTCCTCATCAGAGAATTTCGAACTCTAATACTTGAAATCCGAAATGCCATCGAAACCTTGGAACAAGGCCGACATAGCACTTATTTTCTCCCTAAAGAAGTGTTATTGAACACCCTCAAAGAGATACAATTACATTTACCCGAAGAATATTCCTTCTTGGAAACACCCCGCCTTGAAACCATCTTCAAATATTACCAATGGACATCTATTACAGCTATAGCATTACCAAAAATTCTCCGCCTTTTCGCCAAAATATTTCTCATTACTCCCACAAGATATTTTGATATCTACGAAATTGTGCGACTACCTGTATATTATCCCACTATACAATCTTTTGTTTATTATAACAATTCTTATCCAATTATCGCTTTGTCAAGAAATCGTCAATCCTATATGTTATTATCGTATCATGAATTAATGAAATGTCAAACGACTTCTGTAGCCATATGCTCACCCAGCGTACCTATCTGGCAATCGCCAAGACAGAGCTGCGAATATTCCTTATACTTGGGAAATGAAAAATTTATTAATCAATTATGTCCTCGACGATTAATTAGGGCTTATTCTCCTATTTTCCGACGTATAGATAACCAAGGAACTTGGACTTATTCCATTCCTACTCCTATGAGCCTAACCATTAAATGTCCCTCCAACGGCAAGAAAGATCCTCCAATTACCATCTCTAAAATAAACAATACGGGTATAATAATACTTCCTGAAACTTGTGTCGGATATCTTCCCGGAATTGTTTTAACTTCGCATTTTCAAAGGAAAACTGCAATCCATCTCGAAACTACGAATCATTTTATCATTCCTCCTATCGAAAATATTATCAATGAAACAGAATTAAAAATCATCCAAACTCGACTCACACAACCTCAACTTCCCATTTTAACCTCCGAGATGCAAACAGATGCAGAGATCTTACGAGCCGACAAATCACTAACCAAAATGGAACTCGATCTAGAACAACTTCTTACGGCTCAACCAAATTATAAACCCTCTTCTCGAGTCTCTACACCTACTACCATTTTTATCGTGTCAGCCTTCATCGCTGTTCTTGGGATAGGAAGTATCCTCAGTGTTATTTATTTAAGACTACGTCACCCTCGACCGCAACCCCGCCGCATCAGACCCACCATAGAACTGGTCCAACGCGCATCCGATTTAATCACACGAAATTCCGAAATATCTCCCCCTCCTTCGGGAGACCGCACACCCATTCTTATGTAAACAACACCTGCTATAACCATATCTTTAATATTTAGATATAATTACCCTTTTAACATTATATACCTTTTTTTGCATCTTCTTCCTTTCTTCTTTACAGTCTATTCCCTGCTGCATACACTCATCACAATGAACCCTTCTTTGGACGCCTTATTTAATTGCCCTATATGCTATAACCGCTTAAAAGCACCAGTCTACCAGTGCACTAATGGGCATGTTGTCTGTCCCGATTGTAGACCCCGAATTTCCCAATGTCACACATGTAGAGAATCTCTAGGATACATACGAAACCTTCTTACCGAACAAATCCTTTGCGCGATGCACTGTGTCCTTTCGGGTCGGCACCTCTTTGGTACCCTGTCAAAATTGAAACTACCGTGTTTCTCGAAAACACGGAAACCGAGACGGCGATTACGTCACGCCGTCGAGCGAGCAGTCCCGTACGTGGTCAGACGGATTTGTAATGTCGATTTGAGAGACAACATTGGAAGTTATGATTGGTTGTATTTCAGATTCATTCATTTCTCCTAATTCTAGTTGAGCGGTGCCATGTTTTAACCGGTAAGCGTGGACATGGAGGGTCTTTTTTGTTTGGATCTTTTCGATTATAAAGGTAACAGGACTCAATTTAGTTATAATGCGAAATGGACCCGACCATCTGGGTGCCAGTTTCTTCTTAAGACCCGGAGAGAGAGCGATCTCGTTAAGGAAAACTCTATCCCCCACTTGATAAGTAGATATTTTATGGGTATGACGGTGTTGTTTCTGACGTTCTCTAGCGGCTTGCTCGGCGTGTTCTCAAGCAACCCGATGTGCGTTAGCCATTCGTAGTTGCAATTCTGCGGCAAAGTTCTCTTCCACGTCACATCGTGTCCGTGTAGGACGGGTGATGAGAACAAATGGGTATGTAGGGTCCCTTCCATATAGCAAGAAAGATGGGCTATCATTGGTAGAAGCATGGATTGTGGTGTTGTATGCGAATAAAGCATAGGGAATCCACTCATCCCAATCTTGTTGATCCTTCGACACATAATGTGATATAATGTCAATGAGGGTTCTATTGAACCTTTCGACTATGCCGTTGCAGGCTGAGTGATAAGCTGTCGTAAGCAGTTGTTTAGTTTGAAGTAATTCACATACCTCCTTGAACATTTTTGAGATTAAATTTGGAGCTCTGTCGGTAAGGAGTTGTACTGGGGTGAGATGTCTGAAGATGATATTAACAACAAAGGCCTTAGCTATAGTTTTACTAAGGGTGTTAGGTAGAGGTATAGCTTTGGCATAGCGGCTAAAATGGTCAACAAAGACTAATATATATTTATTTCCGTTATTGGTAATGGGTAAAGGTCCCACTATATCCATAGCAGTATGTTCAAATAAATGTGTTAAAGGAGGGAATAGCTGTAACTCAGCTTCAGTTCGTTTATCCTTTCGTTTATGGAGAGCACATCGTTGACAATTTTGACAGTAGTTTTTTATATCTCGGTTCATAGTCGACCAAAAAAATAAGGGTTGAAGTTTTTGTAGCATTTTCTGGGGTCCCAAATGACCGCCAATTGGAGTGTCATGATAGGTATGTAAGATATACGGTATTAACCCATTAAGGATAAAGTCCGCAGCCCTTTGCCAAGAGGCAGGACTTCCAGCCAAACCCAACGGCATACGATTCCACTGATAGTGTCTGTAGGGACTGGAAAATGCTGATTTCTCCTTATCCTTTAGGGCTAATTGCCAGAACCCCAAAAGGGTGTCCATTGTGGAGAAGTATTTTGCTTGTCCCATCAAGCTGAGAGCTTCCTGCACCAAAGGTAAGGGATATGGATCGTTTTTAGTCACTTTATTTAATTTCCTATAGTCTATGACAAGACGCTATAGTCCTGGGTCCTTCTTTTTAGCCAATAATGCTGGCGCTGACCATGGTGATTTTGAATGGGTTATTATTTTGTTTTCTAGTAATTAGTCAATGATTTTGTTTATTTTCTCTCTCTGAGCATAGGGTATCCGATACGGAGGTTGATAGATGGGAGAAGAATCTCTAGTATTAATTTCATGTTCGACTACCTGACAATATCCTAAGTCTTAATCGTTGGTAGCAAAGACATGGTGATATTTATATAATAAATCTAGTAATGGTTTTTTCTTTTCTTTTCCGATATGGGACCAATCAAATAGTCTACTGAATTCCTCTTTGATAATGGTTGGGTTAGGTGATAGATTGATAGGCTTCGAAGTTGGGGAAGGGTTGTCTTCCACGGCTCGAAGAAAGGTCCCTTTACATTCTCCCTTGGGAATCTTCCTCGGTTGAGTGGAAAAACTAGTTATGCGAATAGGCACTTGTTCTCCTTTCTTAATTTTAACTAGGATATCTGCTCCCACAACTCCATCCTGCTGAAGCTTCCCCGCTTCTATAATTCCAACTAGGCCTTTTTTCTTCACTCTGATGATTCGGCCCATTGTACTTACTTCCGTTCTTGGAGAAAGATTACAATCTGTTAATAGAACTACCTCTTGAGTTGGTTCTGAATTCCCTGTTGATCTGGATTCCGGAGGTTAATTTTTAGAAATATTTGGGATGGAAGACTGCCTGGGCCTCGTGTATTTTTCAAAATTTATATAGATGCCCTTATGATTTCGTTTTCTATCCACCTGTGCTAATGTTGTAGTTCTCTGTCTTTTGGGTCACTTTTGGAAAGGGATCTCCTCTTCCTTGGGGAGTAGTAATATCTCTCTTGCTAAACAAATTGTTAATCTCTGTGAGGTAATGATATCTCTTCTGAGTAATCCATCAAACGGTTGGGTAATCAAATTATCAACTATATTGCAAGAGTATGAGAACCGTAAAGGGCCAATTTCAAAACAAAACGTCTAGGGCTCCGTATGTTATTATCCCATGGCCTGTAACGCTCTGAAATAAAATCGTCCCCTTTTTCCTATCAAGTTGTACTCAAGCAACTTCGTTGAGCTAGAGAATAGGAAAGAAGCATTACTTTAGAGCCGGTATCTATGGCCAATCGAACAGCATATCTATTGATTCGACAAGCTAAATTTGGTTCGAAATCACGGCCCAGCGATTTAATTCCCCCTCGGTTTCTATATATTAATTGCATCTCACGTCCTGCTTGGTATTCGTTTGTTATTCTCGATGATCGGAAATGATTTGTCTCTCCAGATGACTGGAAGTGGTCTCTCCTTGAATACGGGGGATCCCTAGTAGATCGTTGATTGGTCCCCATTCTAAGCTTTTGCCAGTTTACTTTATTAATTCGCCCATATGCTTGTCCCCTAGGTGGTATTGATCGAGCTCGTCTGATTCCTCGACCTCTAGGATTATTCGTTGAATTCCTTGTTCCATATCGAGGGGCATATGTAAGGTTCTGATTTTCCCTCCTTGTTCTATCAATGTATGTATCTCGGGGTCCTCGTGAGTCGTCGCCTTGTCCCCCTGAAGATTGGTATTGTCGTCTTGAGTCTCGATAATCCCGAAGACGCAGCCCACGGGGAGGTCCACGTCAAGGATCTCCTCTACTATAGTCCGAGGATGTCAGTCGTTGAAGTTGCTCCTGAATTTTCGTCAACATTTCTTCTAATGGTTTATGGTTAGTATCATTTTCGCTAGTGTTATCTATAGTCCTTATTATTCCCCGAGGTTTTCCCGTCAATTGTTCTATGCTCTCTTCGCTAATAGCTATTCGCACCGCCTTATCGACATCACGTGTCGCTTTATTCGATCATTGAGTCCACTCATAAACTGTACTAACAACCGTTTGTCTCTTTCCTTTTGTTGGCACCGTTTTACAACTTCCCGTTCCTGTGCATTATCACTTGGTTGCTCTTTAATAATTTATACCACTAAGGTTTGCAATTGGACGGCATAAGTCTGCACGTCCTCTCCCAGCGCTTGCACGCAAGCGTGAAACTTCTGTAATTGTAAAGAGATAGGTTCCTTTTCAAATCTTTTTATCATAAGCTTTTTGAATTCGTCATAAGTTGTTACATCTTTCATCGTGGCATCCTTCCACGCAAAATCTCGGTCTATTCCCGTTAATCGCAGTTTAGCTACTTCTAAGCATTGCGCCTTGGTGCAATTTGTCAATTTACCAATCACCTCTAAGGACTCAAAAAAAATCCGTCACCTTAAGGCCATCTGGATCTCCAGCAAAAGAGAGTATGAAAAAAATCATGCCACCAAGTCCGCCTACCGCAGCACTTCCTGCTGTCCCTCCACGCGGCGCGCGACCTTCTTTTCCTTCCATTTTCCTAGCTAGTCTCCGTTACTATCTTAAAATCCCGCACTCTGACACCACTGTGACCCTTCGGGTTGGCACCTCTTTGGCACCCTGTCAGGATTGACACCACCGTGTTTCTCGAAACACGGAAACCGAGAAGGCGGTTACGTCATGCTGTCGAGCGAGCGGTCCCGTACGTGATCAGACGGATTCATAATGTCGATTCGAGAGACAACATTGGAAGTGACTCAGATACACTTAACAATTAACAAGGGTTCATTTAAAAACATATTGGATAAAGTGTTGTCACGGAGAGAGAGAGTTCACATACGATTCGCGGAGTGATAAATATCTGGAGTTTGGTTGATTCTTGAATAGCTGATAATTGATAATCAAGTTCTTGACTTAATCCAAAGTTCTAGCGACGACGTTCTTTCAAGTTTCTTTGGCACTTAATAAATCCTGTTGCAAATAATCCAAATAGGAGGCACAAAAACACAAAAGTCCGGTTGCTATCTGACGACTTCTATCCAGAGGAAAGAAAAGAGTCAGTCGCCGCGACTGACTTTTTTCGGCCGTCTCTGATGATATTCACGAGCGATTTCGGCCGTGCTGAAGTTAATAGTTCACGAGAAAGCGTCATGTTGCTTTCGAAAAAATGTAACGGGAGACTTTCTCAGGTAGATAAGAACAACAATTGTTGCGTAATTCGCGAAATGTTATTGTTAAAGACTATTGCTAATATAAGAATTTCTGCTATCTTACAATTTGTTGTAAAGATCGGAGATTATAATAATGACTTCCGTAACATCTCATCACGCATAGGTTTTTGCAAAATAAAAACAAATATTTGATAAAAATTCTTATTTATTACAATGAAGTAAGTATACTCTTTTCTTACAACTAATCAAAAAATTGTTTCTGATATTTATACACAATATTAGTACACTCTTTTTTCTTATGACACCTTTTCTTCTTTTCTTTGATACTTCTCCGAACTTATTTCCGACTTCCTTCTCTGGTTCCTCGATTGAGCATCCAACAGTAGTCAGATAACATATTGACATCTCATTTTCCTGAATAACGTCTCTCGATATCACGGACATCTGGTGAAATCTTTCACCCCGTTCTTTACTGTAGGCTTCCAAGTTTTCGGGAAAATAGTCAATATGGGAGTGTAAGAAATGAACTTTTAAGCTCATTTTGCACCCGTGAGCTTCATATACTGCCAGCATGTGTTGTATAATGATTTTTTAGTCAGGGTTTTTAGTATTCCCCCAAAAACTTGTGCACTACATTCTTGACAGCACCCCATGCTTCTTTTTCCTTTTCTCCCATAGTTTCCAAAAAGAGTTAATCAGATAAAAGTTTTTTTATGTTGAGACCAGTGAAAACTCTTTCTTTTAACTTGGTTCAGACAGTTTCGGGCACTTGGAACACAGATATCTGAAACAATCTTTATCTCTTGGCAGTAATTTGACAAACTGCTTTATGAGCCCCAATTCAATATGAAGAGGTGATAATAACACTTTTTCTGGGGAAACCAATGTCGTTTTGATGACGTTTTTCTCGCCGTGGATTAAACTGCCTTGTGCTGGCCAGTCAGTTTTTGTCCGGTGCAACTCTCTTGCACTACTATACCATAAACAAAGAAAGCAAAAATATTTTGTATAACTCCCTGCTGACCCAACAACATGGGTAGTATTTTAAAATCTCCACAAACCATCTATTGATGCTCTTGATATTTGATTTTCTCAAGAATTGTAGCCAAATCAGTATAGACTTTTTCCCCATATGAACTAAGTGTCCCATAGAAAGAGATGCAAATACATTTCCATTATGCAGAAAGACTGCTTCGAGGATAGTTTTAGATGAATTAATGAATACGCGCCATTCTGGTGAATCATATTGTATTTCAACGCACTTCATGAGCCTATGAATATCATTACAATAAACCAGATTTCCCTCTTCAGAGAAAAACTAAGTAAATTTTTTCTCTCGATGCCTGCACCACGAAAATGAGGACCCAGATGATAGTAGGTTTTTTATTTTTAGCCTCGATCCTAGCAATTCGGCAGCATCTTTTGAAAGACCTAAGTCTCTTACTAGGCTGTTGAGCTCACTCTTAGAAAAAAGTTGAGGTCCTTTGTCAACAGATAAATCTGAGCTAGATTCATCCTGGGAAGCTAATGTGTCTGAATCTTTTGACTCACTCAGGATGTCATCCATTAGAAGGTGACTGTGAAACTGGTATTTCATAACTATGGGACACTGGACGAATAGCTGAGTCGAGGTTATGGTAAAATATATATTTTTAATTTTTTGTATTAAATTCTTTAACATCTACCGAACAGAAGTAGCAGTCGGTTGTGTGATTTTTCTGTTCACGCCATATCATAGGAATGAGGTTTTCTTACCCTTAAACCACAAACGAAGATCTTCCTCGCATCTTCTGCACATCTTATGTGGAGCCCATGCTTTGTCTTGATCTCCAAGTTTCAATTTGAAATATGCAAAATAATAGCCTCATCAGTGGACACTGACGATACTAATAAATGAAATATATTTGGAAAGAAAATAAAGTGAGAAATAGTAAATAACTTTCTACTCCATCTCTGTTTTTAATTCTATCGAAATCGGATTTAAAAGAGTGAATTTCACTTGTATTTCTTAAAGAATAATTTTTTGGAATTTATTAGTTTTAATATTAGTAGCTCATTTCGAAAATATTTCATTTCCATAAAGTCTTAGTTTATTTCTGATAACTTTAATATTTGGCGAGTAACCAGCATTAATGCGTATGTTTGAATTTCTCAATTTACTAATATTTTATATATTTTTTCGATTTAAACATAAAGTTAAACAATTCACAAATAACTAGTCTTTTTGAATAAGGTTTAAATATCGCAATTCGATAAGTATGGTTGATATTCATATCCGTAACCTAAAGGTTATCACTAAATAATTTTAAAACCTTGCATAGAAAATCATTTATTTTTCGTCATTCTCTAAACTTGAAATTACGAAGTTATTTCTTTTTTTTATTGTTTTGTTTCATAAACTTTTCATGTAAATAATTACATACTGCATTTATTTTTGTTTGATTTGTTAATTCTAACTTTACATTTCCCTTTATCACTTTTGAGTAAAGTGAGTCCAGATTCAAGATCTACAATAGCAGTGCCTATATTTTGAATCCAGACATGAATTTAGTGGCGTAGCTGGGTGGGGGAAGGGTTGGCCCGCCCCGTCCGTGGAAAAAAAAATAAAAACTTAAAGAAATTATCAGAATGTTTTTGAACGTTAAATCACTTAAGCTTGAAACCATTTTAACAAAGATATCTATATTAAATAATTTAATTTTACAAAATGTCTTGCGAATCTTATGGTTGCACTAAATTTATTTCTGACAATTTCCTTATCAGTTGCTTCGTGTGAGAGGAGTTTCAGCAAACTAAAATAAATTAAAAATTATTTGCGGGCAACAATGACCCAAATCAGACCTAACAATCTTGGCATATTAACAATAGAACATGAGTCAACACAATATAAATTTTGAAGATATAATTTCCGAGTTTGCCGTTGTTAAAGCTAGAAAAAAGAGCTTTTAAATGTTTGTACATAATATGTATACGACAGTATATTAATTATACTCTCATTCTTCTTTTGCCATAGCCAACTTTCACTTTCCTACATAAATGTGAAAGAATGATTAATAAACTGTACTATTATCATCATAATATTGTAACTTGATAATTAATTGATCTTATTTGTATTAATTAAATAAAATCATACTTTACGTTTATTGGATTTTTATTAATTTTAACAGTTTTTATTCTTTGGGGTGACACCACGATATCTGTACCGGGTGTCACCCATTCTAGCTATGCCATTGCCTGCATTCTATCTAATTGTTCTAAAAGTACTTGTAATATATCATTTGAAGAGGCTTACAGATTTAACATAACTTTAATTTTTTTTCCTGAACGTTAAGCTCTTTTTCGGCATTTATATAAGACAAGATCAATTTTTCCGTTGACTCACCTGTAACATTTTCCTGGCATCCAGTTCGTTTCTGAAGACCTGACAATAAAATATTAAAACTTACAGTATTTTTGTAAGTTTTAATATTTTGTTGCCAGCTCTTTTAAAATCAACGTAATTTTATTAAATATTTGTAAATATACATTTCTAGAACATCATTGTAGTAAAACTGCTGAAGAGGGGCCAATTTGTCCGAAACACGTATTATTATGTGTACAGGAAAAGCTACTACAGGTGAAAATATAAAGATTTTTTGATTTTCTGATTAAAAGCTCCTCCTTGTGTTAATAGCCAATACACCTGTGTAATAGACCTGTTAATCCGGCAAGTCCATGTTGACAATTTTAGAATAAACTAGGTGTTAAAAACATTAAGGCAAGTAAATATACATAAGCATATTCTTTTAAATACATGCATCTAGTCAGACATAGACTCAACTGCAAAAAGTGTGGTCTGCTGTTACTTTTATGTAGGTTTATTTTCAGTTAATGTTTAACCATCCCTAAAGTAGATCATCTAAGAAAGGATATATAAAGAAAGGGAAGGGTGCAAAAGTAGGTATACAGTTGAGAATCGGAAAAATACAATTGTTTGATGTTTGTTATTATTGTTTTTATCCGTTATTAGTTTTTATTCCTTATTTGTAATTTAATTTGTTCGTAAAAGTAAATGTTGATTTTTCTGTGTTTCTCCCTGCATGCTTTTTTCATAACAACAACTGCACACCTAATTTTGCACTTCTCGTATTATAACCTTCGTTATTATCCACAAGTTAGTGATTGTAAGTATTAAGTATTGAATGGTTGGCAGATCATTTTTAGAAGTTATGACTGAGTCACCCCGTGGTGCGCTAACTTTTTACACAAAATAAAAGTATGTTTAGATATGATACTGAGCCTATATTTCAAAAAGGCACAGAACTTCGTGCTTTATATTATCAATTTTCTTCGTTAATTTTGTTCGATAAATTTGTTTTCGAAGAATTTCTTCATATTTGAATATCATTTTTTGTGGATTGATTTTTTTTTCAATTTTATGTCAGGTGTTGAAATTCCGTTTTATTGTTTCCATCATTTATCGTTTAATAAATTACAAAACTTCGATATCTACAACAAAATATCTGGATAACTACATACAATGTAAGAATACATTCACATAAAGTTAGCAACAGATCACTCCTCAATTTATAAAATAAACTCAAAATTTTCATTTACAGCTCTGTTTTGTATTACTTCATTTTTTATAATCTGATTCTTTACTTACTTGTTTTCGCTGTTTGGCATCGATTTTTATTATTCTAACACTTGTCATAACCTGCATGTCGAGATTCTTTTACTCATGTACAAAATATAAGAATCGAAAGTATAAGGTAATATAAAGTAATTAATCACAGCAAACAGAGGAAACGCTTTTGTTTCTACCTTTTGCTCAAAGCATTTGCTTTAACTTTTGTCCTATGCTTATTTGCATTTTCTTCGTTTTCATTCATGTGGGCCATTATAAAATATATTATTATTGTAAACATATATTTATTTGATATTGGCATTTTGTCCCTTGCATAATATGGACATTGCTGAAATAAGCTACTCCTATGAATTCTCCTGTAAATCATTATTCTGAGGATGATTGTATGATGCCAGCATATTTTCTTTCCAGGGAGTCAAGTGCCCAGTATAAAATATGTACTGTATCAGATTTAAAAGAAAAGTTAGAAAAATAATAACTTTTTTTAAATTTCATAAATTAATTCTTAAAAACGTTCAGATGTATCATGCAATGAATGGAGAACTAAATGTTAAAAACAATATTTATATGAAGAGAATGATACCATCTATTTATTATAACTTAACTCACTTTTATCCAAAAAGAGAGTCTTTGTTTACAATGTCATAAAACAATTAGCAGTTTATTAACATTACCAGCAGGTGTACAGCGGGATCAACATATTTTCGGCTAGAAACATAATTAATATTTTTGACATTGACCTTGACATGTCACAAGTCTCTTTAATCACAAACAATTACCGTATTACAGGGTAAATCTAAAAACATTGTATAGCAGGTTAAAAGTTGATATGTATGTTATTATTTTTAGATGAATGTATAGAAAATAAATACAGATAAGGCATGTTCATCAGTTCATGAATACTTTAATAAATATAATTGAATGGTGAATATATTTTTTTGCTTTCAATAATCTTACTAATGTATAATAAATTACTTCAATCTGTGAGACTCAATGTGACTATTACGTTCATCGAAAGGAATAAACTTAAGCAGATATACGCTACGCTATATATTCATAAATTTTCTTTTTTCATTCACTTCTTTGGATGTATAATGTCTAAGAACATCGAAGTTTGCAGGAAAATGGGAGGGTGACATTTCACACAATTTCATTATTTTCTTACGTTTTACAAAGTAAATGAAAATGTACAAACCAAATTTTATTTTCATGCATTCAATATCCACATTCTCTCATATTACGTATTTATTATTATTTAGGATCACACTTTTATAAAAATAAACTTGTAGATCAACAATAAAAATAGTTATTGAACTTATTGGTACAAACTTATTTTACAGACAGCATGATTATAAATCAGTGTTAAATAAATCTGCTAAGCTAGTTCAAAAAGCACTTGGTTATCAGTGAATATCCGCAGGAACTGTAGGCTTTGACACACTAAAACGAACACTAAAACAAAATTGTTTACTTCACTTCTTCCATAATTATTTTGCACCAACAGACACACTTCTACAACAAATGATTTAAAAATCTTACTAAATGTTCACAAAATGTTCAATAAGCAAAAAAGTAAATTAAGTAACTGGAATAAAAGAAAATAGTAACTATCATAAAATTAATTAATAAACATTTAGGAAGTAATTTTATATAGGCCTCTTTTTCCAAGACTAAATATTTAAATTTAAAACAACTCTATAATAATAGATTACAAGCAGCTATATTGGGAGATAAAAGATTGAACCTGTTGAACGAGATGATTGCTGATATGAGATTAATTAAAATGTGCACCTGGGAATTGCCATATGCCGCATTAGTTGAGAAAATCAGAGAGTAAGTAGCAATAAATACAGTAAAATCTGTGTAAAACAGTACACGAATCTAACAAAAACCTGTCTAAACTTAATTTTGCTTAAGACAAAACATTTTTCAATGTTAAATAAACTGATGAAGATAAAAAAATCATCAATTCAATAGAAAAAATATTGGTGTCATTCTGGTTTACACAGACTTTACTGTATTTTTACCATTGCTATTTTGTTTTAATAATTACAGTACTTTCAAATTTCTAAGTCGATTTATTGAACTTGCAGGAAAGAAGTGAAAAAAGTTCGATATTTTTCATATGCCAGAGGAATATGCGCAACAATGTCATATCCTATATCAAAATTATACACTTCTCTCACATATCTTGCGTTTTTTTTTAATGGAGGTCAATTAAATGCCCAAATTGTATTTATCACTATGACTGTTTCCATGTATATATTACTTAGCACTACCACTATATTTTCACAAGCATTAAATTTTGCTGCAGAAGTTTTGGTTTCGTTGAAGAGAATTCAGGTAATGAACTATTTCAAAAATTATTGATTTGAAAATTTATTACAACAATATTTAATTTAAAAATTACTCGAATTTATTAATATTTAATTAAAAAATTAAATATAATTTATAACAATTTTTACGAATTCATTTTTTTCATCCTTTGTTTGTTTTGTCATGGACAAAAAATTACTTTTTTTGTTATTACTGTATACTCATCGTGAGTTTTGCTATACCCGTGTTCGGGATGAACAACTGGATACAGGCAAGGCTTTACATTTCAGAATATCCTTTCTAAACTTTCTGTCGTTTTCTAACCTGACTGAATTTTGGGTTTTTTAGGGCTTTAAACTGTTCAAGGCAAAATAGTTATTTTGCCTTGAACAGATGTAGTGTTGAGCTTTTAAGATACAGGTGTAGTGTAATTTTAATCGAAAGATTTTATGGTTCAGATGCCACACATTGAATTAATTATTTTCAAAAAGTAAAAGAATCGATTCTCTGTAATTAACCCCATTTTTTCTGTGGGCTTGCTTAAAGTCCAAGGTTTATATTGGTGGTGTACCAAACTTGATGACAACATATCTCGAACAGTGATGAACATTCCTGTGGACATGTTACGTTCAGCCGTAGAGAACACGGTGTTTAGGATGCAATGTGTTATCCAGCAGGACAATGGTCACAATGAAGGAGGAAGAAGATTATTTTCTGATTAATTAAACTTTCATTGTTGCATTAAAATCTCTGTCTGATTATTCATTCGTGTGTTTGTTAATTGCAGCTGGGTTTTATGCAAATTCTTAGCTGTTTCGCTACAACAGAGCCAAATCCACCCGTACCGTCGAATTTAGGTACTACTTTTTTCCTTCGCGGAATCCCTTTTCCATGTAGTCCTTAGTCACTATTTCAAATTTGGCAACAGTCCGAATGTTAGATTCCTCTACAGATGTCTCTGAGTACCGTCAGTTTAAAATAACACCCTGCATTTTAATGAGTGATTCAATATCATGGCTTCGTAAACAGACATTCCATACAACTTCTGTTTTCCTGGGCAGATTAGCACCTATATTAATAAATCACTGTTTCTGACATAATACAAACTAATGCAATGTAAAATAATATATAAATTTTCATCTGCCACCAGAAGAAGTTTTAAATTCAATTAGTCTTACGACGCTCTTTATGAGATATAAAATAAAACGATATGGACAACTTCATCCTGATGTCAAAAACTACCATTTTGCCTAATTTTTTTAAAACATGAGGTCTTAGATGTGATACATTAAGTAAGATTTTTCGTATTTTAATTCAGGATTTTCTCCTACTTCAAGAAAAAGAAGAGAAAACTCTCAAAGTTGTAGAAGAGAACGAAAATTTAACTGAATATGGAATATGGATGAATGATGTCACAGCTACATGGAAAAAAGTAAGACATAATTTAAATTCAATTAGTATCGGTTCTAAATTGAAAGACAGCTGTTTTAGTTTATATAATTATACTAGTTTTTAATTGCTTCATTACTACATCATTGTTTGTTATATAGAGTATAGAAGAGTATAAAAAATTTAAAGTGAAAGTGATCTCACTGCAACTGAATTTAAGGAAACATTTTACTCATAACGTCATATGCAAAGCATATCTTTCAAAATAACAGTTCAGATCAGTAAAAACGCATAAAATCATAAGATTTTTTTCGTGCCTTTTTCTCAAGAAAACGCAACATAACAAGCAAAGATGATAAAAATCTCGTTGTATAAACTATGCGCATCAGTACATTTGAATGGAACAGAAATTGCTCCAAGCTAGAGCAAAGAATATAAAAATGATATTTTTGTAAAGATAAATATTTTTTAAATTGGTCCTATATCGAACAACTAATCAAGCTAATTACATGCAAAGCTCGCAATTACCTAGTTTATGTAATTTTCCTAATGAGAGGATACACGAATAGGAAGATGACATCTGTGGAAGTCCAGAACTTTTCAGCTTACAGACAAGTCACTTAGTGCAAAGCTTATCAACTAAACCTTTGTGAGTGAAAAACTGGTACAAAGTTAATTATTTCAAACTTTTCAGTCTTAAAAAATCGATGCTAAAAAAGTGTTGCAATGGAGTCTTTCAGATTTCATGCACCAACAAGACATTCTGTATTTTTATCCGACAATGCTCGATTATTGACTGCATTTTTATCTCTATCTTTAACTTCATTTACTCCGGATACCGACAGAGCATAATCAGGTTATATACAGAGATATATCAAAGCACGTGCTTTGTTATTATGTATGTATTATACATAATAACAGAGAGATAACATGCAAACAGTATGACAATACAGAAAAAGTATGAACAGATGGTGAGATGACCGATACGAATCAACAGATATGATACATAACTTAAGAGTAGAATAACATGTACAGTAGTATAAAATAGACAATACTAACAGTAATAATAAACATTACACAGATATATGTTGTAGCAGAACAAATGTACAATAATGTGCAGGGAGCAAATGAAGATAGTGCCCGATAACAGACTTTACCAACTTAATAAATGACGGAGCATATGTTATACTTATGAATCAATTTTTAGAATGATTTGTAAGTGTCACTGTCCTTTAAGAAGGACATGAAGTTTACAAGACCAATTAATACCCCTGTGGCTAAGAGCAAGGGCAAGTTCATGCCTAGCATCCTCGGTCATTGGACGCATGTATACAAGCGTCCAATGACCGAGCTGAGTGCTCAATCCCATCATGGCAATTACATGAGTGCTCAATCCAATCACGGCAATTCCAGATGGTACAGATGTCCGTTGCAGATTTACCAAACCTCTGTAAGTAGGCCTGGAATCTCCCTTGCCCAGTGAAGAATAGGGTGGTTTCAAAGTCTGGACTAACCCAGTGGTAAAAAAGGTGGTCATGAGTAGATGAAAAAACAGTTCCTGGCAAAGCCATTGTAGCTATCCTATCTCTGCTGCCAGAGATTCAAGCTGTAGTTCCAACGTTGGAGCTTGAGAAAAAAAGCAGATAGCACTGAATACTTGAAAGGGCCAGAAGCAGTTGCGGAGCAAGACCTTCATTTGACGTGGGCAAGGTACTTTTCGCGAGGCCCTCTGGTGGCGCAAGAAGACTGATTCTATAAAATAAAAAGCAGTTGAAACTGTCAAATTTTTATTCATAAAAATGCAAATTATATTCTTTGACTAACACTAAAAAAATAAAAATAAAAAAAATTAAAGAAACAGAAATTTCTTGCTTTTAGCCTTACTTAACTCCTTAAATAATAACGGCCGGATGGCCGAGCGGTAAAGGTGGCAGCCTACCGCTTTGGGGTACCTGGGCTCGAATCCGAACGGGTCGAAAAATCCCCAGGAATTTTTCGGGGGTGGTCCGTTCGGATATGTCGGGCCCCATCTTTCACCACCCTGCAGCCCCATTATGGGCCTGGCCTAACCCATAATGAGCTTGCAAAAAGAGGCCNCAGAAATTTCTTGCTTTTAGCCTTACTTAACTCCTTAAATAATAACGGCCGGATGGCCGAGCGGTAAAGGTGGCAGCCTACCGCTTTGGGGGACCCGGGCTCGAATCCGAACGGGTCGAAAAATCCCCAGGAATTTTTCGGGGGTGGTCCGTTCGGATATGTCGGGCCCCATCCCTCACCACCCGGCAGACCCATTATGGGCCTGGCCTAACCCATAATGAGCTTGCAAAAAGAGGCCCTCTTAGTGCCCACAAGGTGGAAAGAGTTAAAAAAACTCCTTAATAATTGTATCGTAATTTAGCTTAGATATGCTTCAATAGATAAAACTGCCAAAGCTGAAAGTCTTTCCAGGCCCATTGTATTTCTTAAATAATTCTTTATTAGTTTTAATTTTGAAAAGCTTCTTACAGCGTAGGCAGTACTTACCGGTATTGTTAACAAAATTCGAATGACAATGGAAATATTTGGGTAAATTTCTTTCAAGTTATTTTCTGTTATGTATTGGAGCAGCTGTTTCACACTTTTAATGAAGTTGGGTAAATTTGGGATCATTGTTTGTAATTCTTCATATAATTCGAAAGGTTAAAAGTCACTGCTCTCACCCACTCGCAGGACTGAGCATAAATCTTGAGTTTTTAAATACAGTAGAGCGTCGATTTTCCGAAAGTCAATCATCCGAAAGAATTCCAGTCGGCAAATTTAAATTTTCGCCAGTGCTGTGGCACTTCAATGTTTGTCTATGTCTTGGGCTACTCAAAAATTTTACGTTTTTCATACTAAATTAACATCTGAAGTATAATTTTTTATTGTTTTTATATTTTTCAATATATTTATTTTGTTTGTAAAGAATAAAAAAATAATTTTTTACGATACAATAGTCTTTGTTAGGCTTAACATCGACGAAAATTCAACGCGAACCGACACGCAACGGACAAAAATTTCAACATAGGATACGTTAAACTATTTTTTCGTACATAAATCGGTTATCCGAAATATCAGTTATACGAACAACCCCAGTCCCCAATTGATTCGGAAAATCGACGCTCTACTGTATTTGCTCTTTTGGAATATTTTTTAACTCTCGCTTAGATCACAGAGAAAACCAAAATTTTCAAAATGTCGATTTAAAGACATAAATCTCGAATCCATATTGCTTAATATAGAACCAATCGTGGTGTTAAATAAGTCTATTAAGTTACCAGAATTCCTAGTGCCGTCGTCTGTCTTGAGAGATTCTCTGTGACCTCTTAATGCCAGATTATGAGAGAATAAGAAATTAATGATAGCAATTAATCTCTCAAACAAATTGTGCTAATGTTTTTGAGATTCACGAATTAGCCTTTCGTTTTCTTGGTCTCTTATGCCAATATATTTATCGTTTTATGACGAGTAAAATTTTTCGTTGCGTTCACAGCTTTTTTAAGTAATGCGTAAACCTTCGAGGCGCGAGGCCCCTCGGAATGCGAGGCCGTAGGCGGTGGCCCACGTCGCCCACGCCTTACGCCGCCTCTGGACAAAAGTACTGATTGTTGCAGCCTCCCTGGCAAGTAGGTCTGCACGTTCATTACCTAGGACACCCTGATGACCTCTCACCCATTTGAGGGAATAGGAGTTCTGAGCTCAAGGTATATGGTTTAGAATCTTTCTAACCAGAGGGTGAAGATTGTTGGGATTCGTAAGGTTATTCACTGCTGAAGCACTATCAGTGCAAATTGTAACTCTACTTCCAGTAATATTGGCTTCACACCATCACACCATTGAAAAGCCATGCAAATGGCACAGAGTTCTGCCTGTAATATAGAGCAGTTAGGATGAAGAGTGCCAGAATTCTGATATATTTCCTCCTCATTGGCAAAAATGACGAAGGCCGAGCCCGTGCCCGTGCATTCTTTGATCCACCTGTGAAGATTGTATAATCAGCAGCAACTGTAAAGGATGTGTCAAACCCACATCTCACTTCTGGATGAGGGAGGTTGGTAAACGGTATATCTGTCTCATAGGTGCCTTCATCATAGGAGGTAGACTTCATAATGATGTCGTGGCTTTCCTAATATGATAAGTACAAGCAATGTGCCTCAAATGAAGATCCAGAGGTGTTCTCCTACTGATGACCTGAAGAGAATAATTCGAGGAAGTAGAATACACTCTTGTGAGCCTGAGAAGGGCCCTACGCTGAGCAGATTGAAGAGGGCGGTAGTTGTGACTGAGAAAGACACTGCTTTCCCAGACAGCCACAGCATATGAGATAATGGAAATGAAGACCGCATTGTAAATACAGTTTGAGGCAGCATAATTAAGCCCCCGGTGATTTTTTAGCAATCCTTTGTAAGTTATTAAATATAAGAGTGGTTTTATCAGTAATGTGGTAGATTTGGAGATTCCAAGACAGTTTATGCTCCAAGACAACACCAAAAAACCTCAAGTAAGAGACAAACATAGCATACCTTTAATATACATTAACAAATAACGCCACACTAATTTTAAAGTTTAGAAAATATCAGCTTTATTATTAAATAATATGGTATTTACGTTATGATAAATTAATTTATGATATGTTATTTTTAATTTATGACGTATACGATTACTATTTTACAATATAGTTACTTTATCTGTTTAATTTTTTAAAAGGAAACCCACCCAACACTGAATAATATAACTGTAAACGTACAACCCGGAGAATTATTAACTGTTATAGGTCCTGTTGGATCAGGAAAGGTGAATATCTTATTAAATAGTTGTTATATATTTTATAGGCTTTTTGATATAAAGATTGTTTATAAATAATTAATATTTTAAAAATTTAACCATTTATCCATTAGTATTTAAATTCGTTTTATTAAATTATTACAGGTAACTCCCGTATAACACGGTAGTTACGTTCCAAAAAATTGCCGTGTTATGCGAAACAAAGAACTAGTACGAAAAAAAGGGTTAGATTTCAAAAATTAAAAAACATGCTACTATATTTTCATAATTGAGATAAATATCTTTATTAAAATTTTCTTAAGTGATACATATTAATATAAATTAAACAATGTTTCTTCGTCATCACTAAAAGCACTATTAACCGAGAGCGTTTTATTTTTGGCAAGTTAACGTTATCCTCTGAGCATTTTTCTGCATTATTTTCAGATCCATGCTTTACCTTTTGCAAAAAGTGTATGTAATTTTAGATTGCTTGCTTCTAGTTAAAAGATCTTTATAAATTTTCTTATATGGTGCTAAGCAATTATGGAATAAGGGAAAAACATTCGGCAACATCAGAAGCAGAAGCGTTGCGATCTGGCAACATTGAAACAAGTTTCGAGAAGGACCACGTGTATCGACAGAAGGCGAGAAGAGAAAATTTACATACTTAAGTACTAATAGTTCACGAAAATAATAATTTTCGTGAACTATTATTACTTAAGTATGTAAAAATTTATTACATTTCCTGTTGTACGAGGGTTTTACCCAATTCTCGAACCGTGTCAGAGTGAATCCGTGCTATAAAAGTACCGTGTTATACGGGGGATGGTACCAATTCTCGAACCGTGTTAGAGTGAATCCGTGCTATAGAAGTGCCGTGTTATACGGGGGTTACCTGTATATTTAATTGTTATGGTTAAATAATTTTATATGTTTTTGATATGTTACACTAGAAATTAGTTGCATGATGTAGAAAGAGATTCTTTTATTATTTATTCTGTGCAATAATGCACACAATAAATAATACAATAATCTGTTTTCGAATCTCACTTTGTTCCATTACTTTGTTTAAATAAACTGAATTTTAACCAAGACATATTTCACCTATAACTGGATGTAGGCACATTTATATTTACATTCTGTATAATTTCTTCATGTAACTTATCTATAGATCAGGAGTGTCCATCCTTTTTGTTTCTCTGAACAACATTGGAAGAAGTCATGGAGTTTTGGGCCACAAGTATATTATATATACTTGTATCCCAAGTATATTTTGGCACAATGCTTAAATATATATATTATAACATGTCTAGATTATAGTAATAAGTATTAAAACTTTATTACGAGAAAGGATATTTTAAAAGATTACTTCTACAAACACTTTCAATTTTTTAGGCACACAAGAAAACGGGTTGCACCAACCATAGAGATGCGAACTCTTTACCTACCGCATGGCGATCCTTTTACTTTCAATTTTTACTTACAAATAGATAAATTCATTTATTATAGAAGAGACAAACAAAAATTTATTTGGAAAACACAAATACTTGTTTTATTTGGCTCTCTAGTTAATAAAAAAAACGACGAAAAACACCATCTTAAAGTGCATTTTTATTCAACTAATATATTTATAAATAATATGTAGTCCATGCGACAAATGATATTTTTTACGCCAAAGTAATAAAAGGATAGCCAAATTTGGCGCAAAGTAGCAAAATCTTGCAACGCTGGAAAGAATAATAAATGGAGCTGGAGTTGGGACTCAAAGGATTATAGATCCAAAAGCTGGGAAAACTGCGAAAGTACGAAAGATAAAGAAGTGAGAAAAATTGGAAAATTAAGAGTCAATATTTGCATAATAGAAGATCTATTTAACAAATTCTCACTACATTTTATCTTTTGGCCGAATTTGAGTCTACTATACTCCTTTGAGTCACAAGTCCTTCCTCATTCTCACATTTCCAAGTATCTGAAAATATTTCCTTTAAAATATTTCCTTTCCACTCAAGAATAAAATATGTTTAAAGATTTGCGGTTTTGTTAGACTTTTTTTGAGTTTCTCTCGTTGAAATAAATAAATAAATAAAATAAAATAATTTGTCGGTTTTGTATACACGTTTATTGGGCCGGATGCTGCACGCGAGCTGCAGGTTGGACACCCATGCTATAGATGATTCTAATGCGAAATTATTAAACAAATAATTTGTTATTACTTTATTCTCCATTTTGAGACTGTTATTTTAATTAAACTAGTAGCAGACACACGTATTATTTTTATTGATTACTTCTAAATAATGTATTTTAATAATACAGTAGAGCGTCGATTATCCGAAAGTCAATCATCCGAAAGAATTCCAGTCAGCAAATTTAAATTTTCGCCAGTGCTGTGGCGCTGCAATCTTTGGCTATGTGTTAGGCTACTCAAATATTTTACGTTTTTGATACTAAATTAACTTCTGAAGTATAATTTTTTATTTGTTTTTATATTTTTCAATACAGTATATTTATTTTGTTCGTATAAAATAAAAAAATAATTTTTAACGATAAAATAGTCTTCGTTAGGCTTAACATCGACGAAAATTCAACGCGAAGCGACACGCAACGGAGAAAAATGTCAAGATGGGATAAATTAATATATTTTTTCGTGCACAATCGGTTATCCGAAACATTGATCTTTTAACAACCCCAGCTCCAATTGATTCGGATAATCGACGCTCTACCGTAATTGATTTTAGTTATATTCACATTGTTTTTAATTAGACCAGTAAGTTATATCTATCAACATAAAAGTTCTGAAATTAAATGGTATTTGCTAAAAAATTTTAAATCTTATATGGAGATATCCGAAAAAAAAATTTGATTTTATCAACTTATTTATAACAGTTCAATTATTAGTTCAAACTGTTCTTAAACTGTCGCGTGACGAAATGTATGAATATTTTACTTTTGTCAGATCGAATGCAATGAATCTAAAAAACTTAAACAAAATATGTTAAGTTATAAAAAGAAATCAAAACTACAATTATTTTCTAAATGTTTGCATTTTGTTTACTATACGACTATTTCCCTGTCTCTGTGCGCAATTCAAAAAAGTGCTACATTCACCAATACTCTGCTTACGAATTAGTACTGTGTTAGAACTGCCTGGTTGTTAATTTTTCGCGAAAACTCATACCCCTCGGCGATTTGTCATCAGAATCAACTTGGTGTAAAGAAACGTTACGGAATCGGTATATTTTCGGTTTTCTGCTGTAATTTTGCAGAATTTTATGTTTATAAATATGTTTATATTATTTACACGTAATTTTTCAATATAATTAACAAACGATTAATTAATTTGATTAGACGTCTTTTTTAATGTCCATTTTGGGAGAGATTCCTGTTTCTTCTGGTAAAGTGATAATAAAAGGAAAGATCGCTTATGCTTCTCAAGAGGCTTGGGTATTCAACGAAACTATCAGAGAAAATATCTTGTTTGGAGAAGAATATCAAGAAGAGAAATACAGAAAAGTTTTGAATATAACTGCTCTAGAAAAGGTAATACACGGTTTTTATCTATATCTTTATTATACGTAAAAAAATACCTACAGTATATCGATTATTTTATAATTTTACATGTAGGCCTATTTCAAGACAAAATGCAAATTTTTATATGTTTTTACGGTGGACAATGGTATAAGTAGTAACGTGTCAACCAGTCTGAGCACATATTCAAAGCACATTTAATGACACCTGTAATTAATAAACACATTTTAACGCTTACATAAATATCTGTTGAAGTTAAGTTTAGTGTGAAAACAGTTTTCAGAGCATATTATATTAAACATAATTAACTTTAATTTCATATTTACGAATTATAGGATATAAGTGTGTTTCCAAAAGGAGATCTAACTATTGTGGGGGAAAGAGGAGTGATAATGAGCGGTGGGCAGAAGGCAAGAATTAATCTAGCAAGGTAAATTAACTCTTACTCTACTTGTATGTTTTTCTTAGTTTAAGTATAGTGCTTTCAACGTAAATAAAAAAAACATATATACCCTAATTATTATGCCTTTGTGTCTTATATCTTAATTTAAAATTTATCTTGTATACTAGTACAATATCAATTAACAGAATTTATGATACTGGATTCATGGATGTTCAGGTAAATTAAATAAACAATATTACTTCTGATCCGTAAGAGTAGGTTTCTGCATCCATAAATCCAGTATAATAAATCTTGTTAATTAATATTGCACTAGTATACAAGATAAATTTTAAAACATATATACCCTAATCATAAATACATTTTAATCAAATATCCTTATTGCTTATATATTATATATATACACTGTATATTGCTTTAAAATGTAATCAGTATATAGTGAAAAGAATCATATCTGAAAAATTAACGTACTTAGTGAGATTTTCTGAATTTTTAAAATGTTTCAGTTGTACTTTACAGTAAGTATTTTAATTTGATAATTGTAAATATTTTAAAATTCAAAATAAAACATAATTATGTTTGAAAAGCAGAATCTTTTCTGTAGTATCAGATAATATGTTTTACATTTTTATTTGATAAATCAGTGGTAGAAAAATTATGTTATAATTGTGATACAGATATACTTAAACTTTAGTTATTGTTAAAATTATGTCATGTTACAGATATTTTTCTTCGTTTCCCCACTATCAGCAAATGAGAAGTCAGTCATTAATTAACTTTTGTTAATTAAATGAGAAACAAGTTGTCAAACAGTTTCATACAGGTATAAAATCAAAGCTAATAAAAAGAAAAAAAATAACTAACTACAGAGACCATACCATTAAATTTAATGCAGATTCTTATGATTGAGCAATATCTTTTGTTTCTTGAAGTGAAATTCATTTACCGTGATGTTTAATTTCATGTATTTTTAGAGCATTATATCTGGATGCCGATATATTCCTCCTTGATGATCCACTAAGTGCTGTTGATGTTCCAGTGGCAAAACATATCTTCGAAAAGTAAGTATTTAACAATTATTAATTGTATACTTGAATACATTTTTACGTTTTTATTCATTTCAGATGCATAATGGAATATTTAAATAACAAGATTTGCATTTTAGTTACACACCAAGTACAATTTTTAAACTCTGCAAGTAAAATTTTAGTGTTAAATAAGGTAAGTAATGTAAATAAATATTATGAGGGGCTGGCCGGGGTTACGGAGTTCGAAAAAATCGTGTACCGCTTACTCGGCTGCTGAACGTGACAATAGACTTGGGATTATCTGAAAAAGATGGTTTTTCTACGAAAAAAATAGTGTGTGAGGGGACTTACAGTTATGAAGTAAAATAAAGGCGGAGATAGATGATCGCGTAATCACCCTTCTCCTCGTCAGATTCCCGACACCAGTTAATCTTATTTTAACTCGCATTAACACGCGTAACCACGGAATTGCGAGTATGAAGAAGGCAAATATTTAACGTAGGCATAAGTGTGGATATCTATCATTAAACAGGCCATATTTATATAATAGGACTAAAATATTTAATAAAACAAAAGTGTCAAAGAATATAGAAATAAAATAAATCACAAATTATACTTAAACCTAAATCACGATTAACTAAAGTAAACCTAACGATCTTATCTTAAATCTAACGCGTGAGCGAGAGTTTACATCGATCTGAATCGTTTNACACGCGTAACCACGGAATTGCGAGTATGAAGAAGGCAAATATTTAACGTAGGCATAAGTGTGGATATCTATCATTAAACAGGCCATATTTATATAATAGGACTAAAATATTTAATAAAACAAAAGTGTCAAAGAATATAGAAATAAAATAAATCACAAATTATACTTAAACCTAAATCACGATTAACTAAAGTAAACCTAACGATCTTATCTTAAATCTAACGCGTGAGCGAGAGTTTACATCGATCTGAATCGTTTATACTACCTTCACAATTCTTTCTAATAATGTTCATGTATGGGAAGAGAGTTTTCTTAACTATGGAAAATCTTCATTTTTCTTCTGTGATATTTTTGTATGGATCACTTCATTGAATATGTATGGCAAACTGCACTATATTATATGATGGCAGGCCTCGAATTGCAGGCGATCGTGTGCGCGCCCGCCTCGAATGGCGGGAAAAATCCTTTTTTATAGCGGCCTCCTCAGACGGCCAAGTATCGTGTGCAAAGGCTCATCTCGTGAATCGGCCGCAGGAAAGGGAAATCAACTTTTTTTTTTAAATAAAAGTACTCTTGACATCAATTCTGTTGAAAATTCGTTGAAAAGTTAAAAAGTTACAAAAATTAATTTCTATTAATTTTAAATTGTTCTCTCTCATTTTGTTAATAAATTGACTTCCTCCTAATTCTAGATGAGATCTAGAATTAGGAGGAAGGTAATTCTAGATCTAGAGGGCTGTTCAAAAAGTATCGGACCTTTGGTCGGCAAAAATACATTTATTGATTTTGAGGTACATAACCCTAATCCCCTTCAAAGTAGACTCATTGGTAGTGTATATGTTACCGCTAAAGCTCGAAACTCGTTAATCTGCAGATTA
>NW_019392623.1:114527-117144 GCF_000671375.1 Centruroides sculpturatus
TCTTGACAGACATAAGTTAATTCGAGATGGCGATGCGTGAAATACGGACCCCTTTGGTGCTTTTACAGTAATATGGAACTCAACTCCTCCGAACTCTCTCTTTGCAATCAAACATTCGTCCGGAGCAATTTGGGAAAAAGAGACCAGGTAGAAAGTCTGAAAATATCGAAAAAGAGCTGCTGGAATATATATTGTTGATAGAGGTCATATTTTTCTATTACAAAAGCATTTTTGCGATAAAATACATTGGAGTAAATAATTTTGTAATTATTTAAAGTTTTTTGTCCTTTCCTATTTGTTTTTGGCTACATTAAAGCATTTTTTTGAAAATATACAGTAAGGATCCATATTACCATTCGATTTTCTCTACGCCTACTTTCGGACTTTTTGTACAAAAGCCTTCAAAAACCATACTTATAATTACACTAGCGAAAAATCCAATTAGGAACATTTAGTTTACTAGTTACCAGTACTTTTCGCACAAAAAATGTGGGTGTAGTTATGATACCTTGTTTACAATTTACCAAAATGTAATTGGGGTTCCATAATACCACCTTCTCCTCTAATCTGCAGATAAACGAGTTTCTGAGCTTTAGCGGTAACATATACACTTCTCCTAGCGTTAACGCCATTGCTGGAAACACTGCTGGAAGCATCTTTTGGAATGGCAATTAGCCGGTCCATCGCATTTCGCACGATGTCTTTTCTCGACTAAAATCGGGTTTCTTTTAGCGGCATTTTCAGCTTGGGAAATAACCAAAAGTCACATGGAGCCATGAGGGGAGAGAACGGAGCGTGACGAACCACAGGAGTGTTGTGTTTGGCGACGAAAGCCCGAATCAGATGCGCAGAATGGGCAGATGCGTTATCACGATGGAGCTGCCAAGTTTTGATCGACCACAAATCCGGTCGTTTGCGTCGCACAGCATCGGAAAGACGACGAAGGACCTCTTGGTAGCACTCCTTTGCCATGGTTTGGCCTTGTGGTGCGTACTCACGATACACTACCCCACGAGAGTCGAAAAAACTGTCAACATGACCTTTATATCGCTGCGGACCTGCCACGCATTTTTTGGCCTCGAGGATCGTTTCCGAAAGCCTGCTGAATCTTGCGAATGGTTTACGCTTGGGTATCGCCAAGGATTTTGGCAAAATTTGTTGTA
Organism: Centruroides sculpturatus; assembly: GCF_000671375.1. NCBI lineage: Eukaryota > Metazoa > Arthropoda > Arachnida > Scorpiones > Buthidae > Centruroides > Centruroides sculpturatus. The sequence continues at coordinate 115,691 of NW_019392623.1, forward strand.
ATATCGCTGCTCACGTTGTTCAGTCATTTTCCAGCTTAGTGGAATCCGACGAGAGCGCACTATATGTCCTCACTCATAGGCCGACTGCCAACGACTGACGCTTCCTGCAGGCGGAAAAAAATTCAAGACTATGCATGACTATCCCCTCCACAAACTCCACCGAAAGAGGCCTCCCGCACATCATTGGTTTACGCGGAAAAAATAAGTCCGAAACTTTTTGAACAGACCTCGTATTTTCTTCTCGGTAACACTGAATTTCGCAGAGTGCCCTGTATTCCAGAGTCAAATGCATGATAAAAATATGTAAAATTCCTCCAAGCCAAGTCTGTTGATAAAAAGCAAACTACTATTGTTTAGTTATTTTTATTTATTCACACACTGCTGAGATTCAGATTAGTTTGCCAGTTTTGCATTTTATGCTATATATGGCAGTAAATATGAAACAGAAATTGCATGACGAGTTAATCAAAGCCGTTTTTAATATACAGGTAACCCCGTATAACACGGCACTTCTATAGCACGGATTCACTCTAACACGGTTCGAGAATTGGTACCATCCCCCGTATAACACGGTACTTCTATAGCACGGATTCGCTCTAACACGGTTCGAGAATTGGTACCATCCCGCATAAAACACGGTACTTTTATAGCACGGATTCACTCTGACACTGTTCGAGAATTGGGTAAAACCCTCGTACAACAGGAAATGTAATAAATTTTTACATACTTAANTTAAATCCATGCTGCTTACTCGTCTTTAGATCAGTAAGATATGTCCAAAAGATTGTAGGATGGCTTCCTAAGAAGTAGATCGAAGTGCAGAAGCAGGATACCTCTGCAAGTTGTGTTTCCTGACACCATATAGGGATGAGTTTCATGACATATCACGCGTATACAAAATCTATAGGAGGGCTATTCGACGATAAATATTTTGCAGTTAATAAACGAATGGAATCCAGATATAGAATATACAAACATTATTTATTAGAGTAAAGCAATTAATTATATACAAGATTTTACAAATAATAAAAGATGGCAAAAGTAACTTATCGAACTTAACAAACTAATTTCTAAATTGGTATATTCTTACGCGTGAACAATTACTTGCGAGAGAGAGAGAGAGAGAGAGAGAGCTCACAATTTTCAAACATATACTACCTCAACTATGTACTCTTTTTCTTCAGTGGATGAGTAAAGGAGGTGGATGTGGAACAACTTCTACTTCTTTTCTGTTAGCGCACAAAGTTAATACAGTAGAGCGTCGATTTTCCGAAAGTCAATCATCCGAAAGACTTCCAGTCGGCAAATTTAAATTTTCGCCAGTGCTGCGGCACTTCAATCTTTGGCTATGCCTTGGGCTACTCAAATATTTTACGTTTTTGATACTAAATTAACATCTGAAGTATAATTTTTTATTATTTTTATATTTTTCAATATATTTATTTTGTTTGTAC
>NW_019392623.1:118510-155807 GCF_000671375.1 Centruroides sculpturatus
GCTATGTCTTGGGCTACTCAAATATTTTACGTTTTTGATACTAAATTAACATCTGAAGTATAATTTTTTATTATTTTTATATTTTTCAATATATTTATTTTGTTTGTACAAAATAAAAAATTAATTTTTAACGATACAATAGTCTTTGTTAGGCTTAACATCGACGAAAATTCAACGCCAAGCGACACGCAACGGAGAAAAATTTCGACATCAGATACGTTAAACTACTTTTTCGTACGTAAATCAGTTATCCGAAATATCAGTTATCCGGACAACCCCGGTCCCCAATTGATTCGGAAAATCGACGCTCTACTGTATACATATGGCAAGGAGTCTTTTCTATGGCCGCTTAGTGCTTGTAAATATGTGGGCTTGAAGCATCTTCATTAAAGGTCTAGTTTATGTGGCCGAAACCCTTATATGAGATCTGCACACCATGGAGGTTTCGTGAGAACTTCGTCTCGTGTTGTATTGAGTGCGACTTCTCTCTTGGAAGAATTGTTTCAACTTCTCTCTTGGAATCGCAGGAAATCATTCTCTACATTTGAACATGTTTTTCCAATCAAAATAAAGGACTTTCTGTACGTTAATGGAATGTTCGAGGATATGTGAAGATGTGAACATCCAAATCGACGCCTAACTTTAGAATGCTTTAGATGAGATTCGCTAACAAATAACAATATTTTTATTATTATTTCTTTAATATAAGAGTTATTATTATTATATTATATTATTTTTTACTGGCAAATTTTTTCACAGTATGGAGTGATTTTACAAGTGAATTTGATATGAGTTCATCAGTAGTTGTGCTGAAAAATACTTAATCCTTGTTTTTTTATTCGATTGACAGTAATTATATTTTATTGTAATGAATTTTTTATGATTTTTCCTTTTTCTTCTTTCACATTATTTCTATAGAATTTAATTCACAAATATTCAAGAAAATACTAAATACTCTTTTAATTTGTGTACAAATCTAATTCTCACTTTAATGAAAAAATGACACATTGAATTATTTTTTACTGGCAAATTTTTTCACAGTATGGAGTGATTTTACAAGTGAATTTGATATGAGTTCATCAGTAGTTGTGCTGAAAAATACTTAATCCTTGTTTTTTTTATTTGATTGACAGTGATTATATTTTATTGTAATGAATTTTTTTATGATTTATCCTTTTTCTTCTTTCACATTATTTCTATAGAATTTAATTCACAAATATTCAAGAAAATACTGAATAGTCTTTTAATTTGTGTACAAATCTAATTTTCACTTTAATGGAAAAATGACGCATTGAATTATTTATTTGTATAATACATATTAAAATATTTTTTAATAGATATAAATATAATTTTACAAGTGTTGTATATAATTTTAAAATATTTTTTTAGGAAAATGAAAATAAGAATATATCATGTGAGGATGAAGTTGGAACAATAGGAATTTCAGTCTATAAAGAATATTTTTATGCTGGGTCAGGTTTTCTCTTCAAGATATTCTTATTACTAATTCTAGTTGTAGCACAATCCGTTGCAACTTTCAGCGACTATTGGCTTGTCAAATGGTATGCTATTTTTATGACAAATATGCGTTTATTCATGTAAACGGTTTTTAAATATCAGTTTAATGAAATAACATTACATAATTTATATTACATGTATTTCAGCATAATACGTTTTAGGCATAATAAGGTTTATCTAACAAGCTTTACGTGTTGAAACGGATAAACCTAATACTTTCATTTCGAAATGGTGTGAGCTTTATGTACCCACATTTTGACAATAATTTTGTTATCTGTCTCACCTACAAAAACTGACTTTAACGAGAATTGTAGGTGTTTAAGTTTTGGTATTGTGACACCAGTTGTAAATCGAAAGACTGGCGTGAGTGATATCTGATTCCCTGTATAGAAAATATAGGGGAATCAGAAATGAGGAATGAGTGAAAAATAAGAAAGACAAAGAACTCGAAAGTAACTCACTCGGATTTAGTAATTATAAAGAAGCAACGCTACGATTTACTTTACAAAAATTGTTGACAGATAAAGACAAAAACTATTAGTAGGTAAACATATCAAAGGCACTTATCGTTGCCAGAGAGAATTTACAATTAATTCGTGTGGAGATAAATAACTGTAGTTAGTGGATGATTTTTGAAAACGCATTTTGGAAGTTTCTTTTGAAACAAAACCTTTATTCCTTATGATAACATTTTTGCCATACAGATAAAAACTAAAACGCTTTAGTGTGCAAACTATAGACACCATTATTTTCTCTTGTACGATAGTTTTTTTAGGCATTTACAACATTTTACTAGTATTTGCAATTAGAGTTTTCTCCTTTAACCTTTCTGAGATAGGATAGCACTTATCACTTCAATAACGAAATCATTAGCTAATATAAAAAGTTTAGAAAAATCGGATTAATTTTGAAGATCAGGTAATGTAAACAATGCAAAATTTTCTTTAGTTTTTAAAACTGTCTTCATGCATGTTTCCTGCGCATCGTCTTATTGATGCTTGATATCATTATTTAATAAGATCGTTAGTGGTTTTGTATTGTCCAAATACGACTTTTCATGTTTTATTCTGTGTCCAGTAACACTTTGAAACAGCATGTTTATCCCCTACTGTCAAATCATACAGTACTTAGCTTTTATGTTAAGCAAAACATTTCTTTTTATCCTTTATCTGTTGCTAAATGAGAAAATCGTCCATTAGTCCTACAGAATAAAATTGGCTCGAAATTTCAAGCAATCATTACGATTCTGTCGATTTACTTTTTTTTCAATCCAGATGCTCCCAAAGGGTCATCTGGATTGAAAGAAAAACTATACAATCTTTTACAGAAACAATCGTTTAAACAATCGCTGTTATTTTCTTGATAATGCTGTTTTGGAATAAATTGAGAGTTGTAGAAAAAGTTTTGTAACATCTTCATCGCATTTTTTATATGGAAGCAAACTGTCTTCCTGCCGCAATCTTTTTTTTACTGTTTCATTCAATTCTTCGTTTGAAGAAAGTCTTTCACTTAATGTAAGCAAAAAGTTTGTTTTTCCAACAGCTCATGAATCATTTACATCCTGTTTTGAAACCCGTGCGGGGTTTGTGTATCAACAATTTTCATTCAACACTGTTTTTGTCAGTGAGACAGATAACTAGAACATTGGTAAAAACGTTGATCTGACAAGCGCATCATAATTCCGAGCATTCAAAAGAAAAGTCTGAACAAAATTTATAGTGCAACAGAGGCTGAGTGGATAAAACCTGTGAAACACTAGTAGATGGTTATCAGTTTGTGCTTAAACAACAGCCTGGCCACATGGCATTTTTTTGTGTTTTTTTAACACTGCTAAACACCAGAATCGAGGCTAGTTCTCTGTAGAAAGGCACCTGAGAGGCATCTTATATCAGCAGATTCAAAAAGTGTTGTCTAATACAAACATACCAATCCTAATCAAAAAAGTTTTCAAGAAAAGAAAACATAGTTTAACTTATTTTAAATAAATTCGAATTAATTCGTTTAATGTAGTAATTAGATAACGTAAATTTTTTTTTATTTTATAATGAAAGTCAGGAAAAAATTCAAACTATATTTAAAATATTTTCTAGACAAACCATGCTTTTATGAAAATATTTTAAATATTTCTTTTTAAATTACATCAGTAATAATAGCGTATTGGCTATATTTCTTCATTGAGATTTGGAGTGTGCAGTAAGAACATTATATAAAGATATCTGAAACAAAATCATCTTGACATGATCTTGTTTCTGGCTTAAGCTTTATAGTATTAGAGTTTAATGTGTGCTTTCTAAGCAAAATCACAGAATGTCAGCATTGCTGATATTTACAAATGTTTCCAGTGAAGTTGATCTAGAAAAGCATCAGTTGTAATGATAGCAATAATGTTCAGACTTTTCATCGAAGAATAAATTATGAGAATGTAGCTTAAATTTGCACTGAAATCATTCTATGCATTTAGCAATATTTACTACCAATTGACCATCTTTTATGTTTTAACAATACTGTTCGGTAAAGTTCTTATTGAACGGATTTAAGTAGTTATATTGTATTCGTGCATGCTGTAGAAATGTTAGGTTAATCAAAAAATTAATTTTTACATTGTGTTTAATTTTCAGGTTAAATAACAAACGGCTCCATACAGAAAATGTAAATAATGTTGAAAATATGACGTTTAAGTCGACAATGTTTAACAATAGTGAACCCAAAATTTTATATTATAGTGAAGAATATAATGTTTATGTTTACTTCGGACTAATATGTGCAGTGTTCTTTACAATGATGATATCTGTATTATTATTGTATAATTTTTTCATCGCTGCATCTTTTCAGCTGCACAACAATATGTTCCATTGTATTATTCGAACTCCGATTTCATTTTTGGATAACAATCCTGTTGGTATGTATAATTATGGATTTCATTCTTTAATAAGTTTAAGAATGCTCAATGCAAATTCGGATATGAGATGATTTTCAAAAAAATATTAAAAAGATTTAATGAAATTTCGTTAGTGCAGCTGTCCGGAATGATTGTTTTGTGACCGTCAATTAATGTCAGTAATACGGATGTCTGCAATGAATAAGCCCGATTGACGGTGAAGCATACTTGAAAGTATCGAAATGTAGTTTTCCGTTTCCAACGGGTACTGGATGTGTTGCGGGTTGCGACCCGCCGTGGGCGACAGATTAGAAAAAGCCTTGGGATAACTCTGGTCTGTTTGATTCGATTGCCTGTCTAACTGATCGTGGGACTTTTTTGAAACACGGACCAATAGTATGCTTCGACGACAGATTCGGGTTTTGTGTTCAGTTTTAGAGGTACAGGTGTACTATATTTAGGATAGTGCATAGAATAACAGATATTATTAATGTATTGATATGTTCAATATAGACGTTGAAAAATCATGGTAATTATGTTTGACAAGTGCTAACATAACACTGATTTTCTTATGGATTTTTCAGTCTAAAAATAAACACACAATGCAAAGTCAATGAACTGCAATTCCAAAAGTTCGAGAGATATTGAATTTGTTAGATTTTTAATATACGTTATGAAAATTTTGCTTTTGAAAAAGAAGTGCTTTCTACTTAACTAATAAAGTAATAAATAGTAAATTAGATAAATAAGATGTAGAAGTGTTAATATACAGTATTGTTTTGCAATCACCAAGAGTGAGGCCGTATCGCCGAGCGGTCAAGGTGTCAGCCTGCTGCTCTGGGAGACCTGGGATCGAATCCAGATGGGTCATGAATCCCCAGGAAATCTTTGGGGGTTGTCTGTTCGGATATGTCAAACTTCGTCCCTCATCACACGGTCACCTTGGTGTTGGCCTGGCCAAACCTACAATGGGCCTGCTATAAGAGACTTTCTTAGTGCCCAACGAGTAAAAAGAAAAAACAATCATCAAGAATGTAGTTTGGCTGTAAAGAATATACACAATACTTATTTTTTTCTGTTAAAATATGAAAAAGCAGAGAGTAATAAAAACATATTTGTAATTTGTATAAAGATACAGAAATTCACAATAAGAATAAAATCAATTTTCAGAAATGAGATGTCATACACAAGTAGAGTCGAAAATTGAAGCAGGAAAAGTTGAAGAAAGGCACTTTTATGAACATTTTTGCTAAAATCTTGTGAAATACTATTCAGAAGATATGTTAAACATTCTACTGCATTTCGTTTTTATAAGCATATTTACAGAACAACAGCTCAAATATATTAAATTGCTCTACTTATACATTTTGATAAGGTAAATATGTATATTGTACAAAAACTTTGGGTATGAAAAACCAAGAGCATGTCAGTTTCAGAACTGTCAGTCAATCATACAGATATACTGTTAGGTATATGCGATATCTTATAATTAATGATAATGGAATATATATATTTACATAAGTTTTTAATTTAAATGATATATCATATTTTAATATATTATAGGAAAAATTTTAAATCGGTTTTCCAAAGACGTAAATAACTCGGATGACTTTTTACCTATCAACTATAACGTTGCGTTAAAAGTAAGTTTACATAATTTCGTATATTTAAATTTGTATAAAATAAATTGAAAAGATAAAAATGTATGTCGAATATGTAGTTACTAATAAGTATTTATGAAATACATTCAATATGTTTTGTAACAGCAACGTGAAATGCAACAAATAAAGCATGCAATACTTTTGTCCTAATTATGAATGTACTGATTTGAACCATAAAAAATATTTTGTATAATTTTCTCATGTACAGCCTATTCCAAATTTATAAGTATAGTAGACCCCTCTATATAACGGATTCATATAATATGGATTCGTATATAACGGAGAAAAATTGTGATCGTATTCGTATAAACACGCTAAAAGAGACTCGTATGATACGGTAAAACGTCATCGCCGACTCGTGTCGCGACAGGATTGGTCGAATCTAGACCAATAGCGGATATTAATAATGTCTTTGGGATCATTATTAACAATGTTCAGCAAATTTTTCGCAGAAAATTAATTTATTAGGAAACACGTCCCCGCCGTTCGATGCGCCGCTCCACGACGAAAACGAGCTTAATCAATGGCGTCGTCGAACTGTGCACACTCGATAAGTAATCCTACAATTTTTTGTTTATAGCATAGTTTTTAAGGATTATTCCCAAAATTTTGGAAATGTTGAGTCAAATTAGTCTAGAATTGATTAATTTTATGGAAGAAAACCTTTCAAACAGCCGTAGTCCCTAAACTGTAGACATGCTGGGCTGTAATTGGCTCATGTGTTTAAGGGCTCGTACAACATAAATTTCATAAAACACGGAACGTATCTACAGTTTTATAGGGAGGGTCTACTGTATTGCGTATCTTCTTGAGCTTCAATCTGATCTGATTCATCAATATCAACTTTTTTATTTAATTAAACAAATGCACAATGGAAATAATCGTGATTAGTCTGAAATTTTAATAAACAAGAATCTTCTGTTCGCGTTTGTGAAGCTTGACATCAATTTAGTTATTAGTTTTTAATTAAATTGTTGCATGGTAATTTATTTTTTTGTCAACATGCATTTTCATTAACTTCTCAGCAAGTTTGGTTGGATTCACATTTCCATATCTAACTAAAACATAGTGTAGATTAGATATGGAAATATATATATATTTCATAGCATGTGTAGGGACAGCTTCAATATATTGCAGCTGTCCCTACACATGTACTGTAAAATCACAACAGTGATAATTTTTAAATATTTAGTGCAATTGTGTTTTTACAGCATATACGTGTTTTATTCTGATGCACTGATCAGGATAAAACACGCACATGTACGCTCAGTACATTAGCTATGTACTGAGCAAACATAACTTATTAATCAGACATCTTTTGTATGTATGTGCCAATATTTGTAAAAAATAATTATCATCATATATTTTTTACATACAGATATTTTGACTGACAGCTGAGACAGTTAGGGTATAAAAATAATTCTTTTGGGAACCTGAGATCAATTGCAGAGAACTCGATAATTCCCAGAACTTTTCAGAACAAAAACAGTAAGAAAAGCCCTTTTATTGTAAATAGAGGGAAAAGAGTCAAAACGTACTTTATTTGTTTTAGAAAAGCTAACTGATTACTTATGGCCATGAACGAATCTATATACAGTAAATCTTATGCTAACTTAGCTTGCACAACGCATAAAAGTTTTTAAAAATTAGTAATTGAAATTTTTTGGCAATAAAAACTCAAAATTACTGTGTGTTCTCGATATATTAAGACCGCAACACTGGTTATTAATTTACTACAGCAGATAGGATGATAAAGAATGTATATTGCTGTTTACAGAACTGTCAACATTTATTATTTCATATTATGTATCTAAGTTGTATAATCTCAGATCAGTAATTTTCTGTATAAAGTTGATTGTAATAATTTATTGTTTTTCATATAATTGCAAAAAAATTATGGCTGACTAAGACATTCAGCTCAGACAATCTTCCTCCTTTGTTAGTTGAGTTTGCAAGTAATTTATTGTGTACGCACTCAAAAATATTGTTATTCTAAAGTTTTGCCAGCAGATATCTCAACTCGTTGGCAACAGTGGCTAGAGGACCTACAACACTTGTCATTTGTGTCTATACTAAGATGGATCAAAACAACAAGTTTAAATTTACATTTAGCAAAGAAATTCTTATTTCCCGATGTTATGCTTTCTTGCTAAATTTACATTTTGCAAGAAAGCATAGATACATTCGTACCAATCTTCCATCAGGCACCTCTACATATGTTCTCTGCAGCAAAGCATGTGTATCTTCCATCAAAACAGTTACCTTACCTCGGCTAGTTACTTGCAGCCTTACTGGGTTGTCGCCTACTAAAAAACGTTACTACTGAAACCAACCTTTAAAGAGAAGGAGCAGTCCTTTGGAGTGATGCCAAAATGATCTTGGGTTGGATCTGTGGATACCCCAATTGATGAAAGTAATTTGTGCAGAACTCAGTGACAGAGATTCAAAGCATCACAAACCCAAATCTGTGTATTCATTGTTCTGGAACAGAGAACCCAGCTGATCACCTGTTCCAAGGCCTGATGGTGAAACATTTCTGCAGTTGCACGTTTTAATGACAGGGTCCCCAATTTTTATCACAAACAGAAGAATATTGGCCTGTGAATGACCACTCTACATCTTCAGATTATGCTCCAGAAGAATGCAAACAAGTGGTCATCCTGTACACTACAGCCCATATTGAGTTGCTAGATGCATCTTGCTTCAGAAACTGCACACGCCTTCGAGTAACAGCCTGGATCCTCAGCTTCATTATGCTTCGTAAAACACATCCACAGAATAATCACTGGGCAGAGATCTCTCAGCAGATGAAGTAAAGTCAGTGAGAGACACTGTATCAGAGCAGTCCAGAAGACATATTTTGTTTACGATTTAATAGCACTTAACTCCGGTACACTCATATCAGAAAAAGCACCCATTTACTGCTTTTACCTGTTCCTGTGTAATGAGATACTAAGAGTAGGAAGCCGTCTGCAGTTTGCAGATGCCCACACTCCCATGCAGCATCCAATTCTACTATAAATAGATGGCTGACACAACTGTACCTGTCTCCTTATCAAGGACTACCATTTACGTCTCAGGCACCTGAGCACTTGTGTGGTACTCGCAAACCTGAGAGAAGAATTCTGAATATTGCAAGCTCACAAGTGATTAAGACAGTTCTGCATAGATGTCTACTGTGCCTAAGAAGTCAGACTTATCAAGAAACTGAAGCCTCCCTCCTTACTGATCATGTATTACACTCATCGTATACACATCGTATAGAGTAGGAATAGACTTTGCCAGCTCGTTGTATATTCGAAAAGGTCAGTCGATAGAGAAAACGTACATTCCACTGTTCACCTGTGACACAACCCAAGCTGTACATCTAGAGCTGTCTTCACCACTCTACCTCGTCAGATTGTGCATGCAGTCAACAAAGAACTACAGGATCTATTGAAAACGCTCTCCGATAAGCAGATTGCCCACTACTTTACCCACCATAGCATCACTTGAGTCTTCAATGTGGCGAAGGAGTCTTGATGGAGAGGATGGTGGCAGAAAATGGTGGGGAGTATGAAGAGATGCCTCCACAAGATACTGGGGAAATTCCTAGTAAATGCAGAACAGATGTCTTCCATACTCATCGGATTAGAAGCCACCCTCAACAGCAGGCCTCTGATACACAACTATGACACGGAAGAGTCTAAGGCCCTCACATCCTCTCATTTTTTGGTAGTAAAATGAATTACTAACCTTCCAGAGCCAAACAACCATTTCTCACCTTATGACTTCGTGAAACAGTGGCGTCACCAACAGTCAATCACCGAGAGCTTCTAGAGATGATTGCAAAAAGAATATCTGATTGATATACAAAGCTCTAATCATGTTCACGGGGTCAGGATGAAACTGCCCTCACTCCACAAAGGAGTTCTTGGTCTTCATAAGGAGGACTCGCTGCCTAGCCATATGTGGAGAACAGCTGTGATCGAAGAGCTGATTGCTGGCTGCAATGGTTGCATTGAGATATTCCATTTAAGACTCCCTGATGGAATGCCACATGAGCTGCCACATTCAATTAGACTAGAAGCACCACTAGAAGCACAGGTCCAAGGTAGGGAGGATGTGAGGGATGCGGTGAAAACAGCGCCCCTCAACAATGAGAAGGAGAGTTAGTAGTCAGTCATGTAAGGAGAGAGTAGTTGGACCATTGTCTCCCATAGTTGTATTGTTGTCTCGATGTTAACCGTGTAACCGATCCTGATTGGACAATAAATGTATTGTTCACAGTCTCACCCTTTGTCTGTGTTATTGCACATAGTCACAACATATAATAAATTATTAATACTGTATTATAAATAAATTTTGGAGAGAAACTTTAAAACTACGTGTGACATTTGAATAATGATGGAATTCACGCGTGTTGCAATAAATTTTCATTAAAATACTAATATGAATAGATATTTCCTTAGATATAATGTTGATTTACATATGAATAGTAATAATTCAAATAATTTGTAGCATACTAAAATAATAAATACGTTTTCATTTATTAGCATTCTTAATTCTTATGTTTTAGGCATTTTTTCTGATCGCTGGAATATGTGTTCTTGAAGCAATCCTATGTCCTTACGTTCTCATATTGATATTGTTGCTTTTAATAGTATTTTATGCTATATCGACGATTCACAGCCGTGTACTGAAAGGCATAAAACTTATGGAAGGAAAATGTAAGTATATAAAATTCTCAATAGTTTGTTGTATTTAACTGAATAACATGAAACTCTTTTACAACTCATTACTTTGCATTCTTTAATTATACGATACAGTTCGAACGTACTTTATTTTAACAGCAGTTTGAAAATATAATAAACAATTGCAATGGTACATGTGCACACAAAACGCAAGACATAATTAATTGCACATTTTTTCTGCGAAAAATTGAAAAGCGTGTTTAGCACTTTGTTGTGTTTTCCTTTTGATAAAACTTAACAATCAACGTTTTACTTTTTTGGCAGAAAGTTTGCAATGTTCTATTTGTGCTATATTACATACAGTCGTGATCAGTTGCTTCTGAGATATATGATTATATATATCATATGTATATAATGTAAGCATGTATACATTATATATAATATACGATTTTATATATTTAAACTTTTTACAAATTTATATTAATTCACTTGTATATTATTAAAAAATGAAAAAAAATGCAAATTTTAAACTTTTTGCATGACGGTTTTATATAATTTAAGTAGAGAATTGCTATTAATTTGCTTTTTTAAATACACTATGCAAACAGTTATTATATTTAATAAGGTTTCACTCAAATAATTAAATTTTATATAGAATTTCTTTTAACAGCAAGAAGTCCAGTATTTTCTCATCTCAGTGTATCTCTTTATGGACTGACAACAATTAGAGCGTTTTGTTTCTATCCTTAGGATGGACTTGTATATTATTAAAAAATGAAAAAAAATGCAAATTTTAAACTTTTTGCATGACGGTTTTATATAATTTAAGTAGAGAATTGCTATTAATTTGCTTTTTTAAATACACTATGCAAACAGTTATTATATTTAATAAGGTTTCACTCAAATAATTAAATTTTATATAGAATTTCTTTTAACAGCAAGAAGTCCAGTATTTTCTCATCTCAGTGTAAATTTAAAACTTTGTGCATAAGGGTGTTATGTAATTTAAGTAGAGAATTGCTAATCATTTGCTTTTTTAAATACACTATGCAAACAGTTGTTATATTTAATAAGGTTTCACTCAAATAATTAAATTTTATATAGAATTTCTTTTAACAGCAAGAAGTCCAGTATTTTCTCATCTCAGTGTATCTCTTTATGGACTGACAACAATTAGAGCATTTAAAGCTGAACATAAATTTAAATCCACTTTTAGTAAGTATCAGGATAAGCACACTGCAACGTGGATTGTTTACCTCGCATTAAATCGATGCCTTTCTGTATATGGTTACATCATCTGTTACATAAATGTACTTATTACTGTTATTATTTTCATTTTATCGATTTATCCAGGTGGGTATATTTAGTTGTTTATAGTGTATAATATCAGTAATTTTGAGTTTATAATTGCAACTTTAGATGATGCAGGAAGCCAAATTGGACTCGTTATGAGTTATGGAGTATTATTTGTTTTGTACTTTCCCCTCCTTATTAGATATTCATCTGAAGTAAATTTTCAGGTAATACATACACATTTAATTCGATAGTGTATTCAATGTTAACCTTCCTGTTATGTGCATGTATAATTTAGAAATCTGGTATATTATTTTTTTGTTTTCTCTGGAAAATTACATGGGGTAGTCCTTTCTCTAGTGTATTATCCTTGCCATATGCTTGGAACTCATATCTCAGATTTCCTCCAATTAGGTTTCTGGTTTTATAACACCTGAAGACATATTTTATCATCAGACAGGTATTTTATCCTGACTCAGATGACAGATGTTTTTCAGAGATGTGTGATAAGATTATTGGAAAGGTGTGATAAGATTTCGTTTAGAAGAAAGCTTTAATTCCGTTTTTCAAAAATGGTGAAAACTGTGTCAGTTTTAACGTTAAAATTTTACTTTATTTCATTAATTTTATAAANCAATGCCTTTCTATGTATGGTCACATCATCTGTTACATAAATGTACTTATTACTGTTATTATTTTCATTTTATCGATTTACCCAGGTAAGTATATACATTTAGTTGTGTGTAGTGTATAATATACGTAATTTTGAATTTATAATCGCTACTTTAGATGATGCAGGAAGCCAACTTGGACTCGTTATGAGTTATGGAGTATTATTTGTTTTGTATTTTCCCCTCCTTATTAAATATCCATGTGAAGTGAATTTTCAGGTAATGATGTACATTTACTTCGATTGTCTATTCAATGTTAACATTTCTGTTATGTGCATGTATAATTTAGAAACCAGTATAATTCTTTTCTGTTTTCTCTGAGAAGTTACGTGGGGTAGTCATTTCTCTAGCATATCATCTTTGCGATATGCTTGGAATTTATATACTGAATGCTTCCAGGTTTAACCTAATTGTGCACCAAGGCATAGACATCGTTTGCATTACTGTAGATGGGTATAGCTGCGCATTTTTTCTCAGTTATATGCAGCTGCAATTGTACTTATTAATCTATATACAGTATATACAATTGCTTGTCCTGTCTGACTCAATGATTCATCATCGCCCTTAGCAAACCGCTGAACCTAGAGGTGAAATTTGGTACATAGTTAGGGTACGTCATGAAAACGCACACTAAGAAGGGATTTGTCGGAATTCCCCAGCGGTTGAGAGGGAGAGCATTAAGGATTAACCGGAAAAATGGCTTTTATTGTACTATTTTAGATGCGATTTTTTGTTTCTAACTGCGTTTTAGTAGGGTATGCCATGGGAATGCACACTAAGAAGGGATTTGTCGGAATTTTCCAGTGAGGGAGAGCATTTTATTTCAGACATTGTTATAAATATATTTATATATTTCGATTCTTTAACCAAATGTTCGAACTGTTTTAAATTCGAATTTGTCATTGCATGTTGGTTCGATTATAGAACGATTGTAAACGTTCCAGAAAATTCATCAAATTGAAAACATTTTGTTTGATTCTCGGAAATTTTCATCATTCTCAGTGGTGAGTGTTACATAACAGTTACTATGGTTATTGAAATACAAAATATAAATAGGGTTTGCTTGCAAAACTTCCGCGGGCGAAGTTGCGGGTAACAGATAGTATGATCATATAGCAACTGTATATTGTAATGAATAATGTTTATTTTTCATTTTAGCAAAAACTAATTTACTTAGTTATTTTTCAATATATGTGTACTAATTACATTTATGTTTAACATTCGAAACCAGTGTAAGTTGTTATGATCAAAACGTTTTTGGCAAAAATATATGAAATACGTTTTCTAATCAACTAGTTAATTCAGATTAACCAGTGAAGTTTCCTTTCTAGACTCCTCATCTGAGAGTTGGTTTAGTGAATTAAAAACGACTCGAAATTGTTCTAATGTAGGTTCGGTGGATAAACCTTGCCGCTCAAAATAGCGGCAAGGTTTTTGAGGTTTTTCTCAAAGCATTATCTTCTAATGCTTTGAGAAGATAAAAACTGTTCTTCGGTAATAAGTTTCCCGTCATTTATCATTTCTTGAATTACAGTTTGTAAACATTCAGGTTGACGTCCTTTTCTTTCGAACGCTGCACAAACTTCTGCGTGAGTAAACATTACTTTTTTACAATGCTTGCACCATTTTATAAGGCTTTCTTCCCAGAACATCATTTTTTCTTGATATCCGAATGGATTAATATGTTTGGGGCGGAATTCTGCCATCAGCGAATTCATTCTAACGTCGTTCCCCCACCATTCTGATAAATAAGTGCGTTTATCCGTCGAAAACATTGTATTGCTGTCTTGTTTTCAATTAAAATTCGTATTAAATCACATTCTCCAACACGTTGATGTCCTTCGTTTCGATTTCCAGGAATTTGTAAATAAAGTATATACACTTTATTTACAAATTTATACAAACTATTTAAGTTGTAACCATAGGGAGTACAAAGCGTGATGGCTCATGTTTCAGTTTGGATTTTTGGAACGATTGAGTTGTTGTGAGGCCTTGGTCAGTCATTAAATTGGCTCTACCTGTACGGTTCGTCCAGTCTTAGCACTTTCCTGTCCATGGGATATCCTGCAGAGGAGAATGCTCAGTTACACTTTCTCTCTAACTTCAGCGAGCTTTTCAAGTGTCTGAGACTTTCGTGCTACCAGTCAACAGCTTTTTTCCACTTCAATCTTGCTCGCTCTCCAATTTTAAAACTGTTTAAACGGGAATTTCCTACAAATGACAGCTTTTTCTTGCAAACAGCTTTCACCCAGTTCCACTTGACTCGGATATGGATTGAGCTTACTTTTCGCATTCGCCAATACCTGATGTGGGTAGTCACCCACTTCTTTACTGTCAGGTATTTACCACCTGGAAACAGTTTATGACCGGACCACCCTTAAATCCAATTAGCATGGTCAGCGCATTTTTCGTTCTCTTTCTGTTTACAAGCCAATACTTTACAACTTCGATTCCGTTTAGCTTCATGTGTGCAAAAATGTAATGACAGTGTTTTTACAGTGTTTTATTTTCAGTGTAACAGTTATTTTTTTTTTATTTAGAATCTAATCTATTACTCAAAATGAATAATATTTTAAAAATTATTACAAAATTTCAAGTTACGTTATAAAATTATGTATGCGCCAATATTATATTTATTTTACATATAAAGAAAATTATGTTTCTTGGAAGTAAATAAGTCTTTTAGCAGTTCGCCTAATGTTAGGTTTAAAGTCTCTGTCAGACAATATGATATTTCTTGGAAAATCTTAATAGAGATAATATAATTATTAAAATATATTTCACAATTTGCATGTAACAAATTAAAATTTATGGGAATAAAGCTTCATATTGAAATTTGGTTTTATTTCTAAATTTAAAATATAATTTATTTTAAAATGCCATTAGACATTTAGTATATAAAATGTTTCTTAAAATGCAATACAGTAGAGCGTCGATTATCCGAATCAATTGAGGACTGGGGTTGTTCGTAAAATCGATATTTCGTATAACCGATTAAATATGAAAAAATATTAGCCTATCCCATGTTGAAAATTTTCTTTGTTGCGTGTCGCTTCGCGTTTAATTTTTGTCGATGTTAAGTCTAACGAAGACTATTGTATCGTTAAAAATAATTTTTTTATTTTGTACGAACAAAACAAATATATTGAAAAATATAAAAACAATAAAAACTTATATTTCAGAATTTAATTTAGTATCAAAAACGTAAAATATTTGAGTAGCCCAAGACATTGCCAAAGATTGCAGTGCCACAGCACTGGCGAAAATTTAAATTTGCCTACTGGATTTCTTTCGGATAATCGGCTTTCGGATAATCAACGCTTTACTGTATTTCCGTATCAACAATATTGAATTTTCAGTACATAATTATTTTATAATTGATTTTAAAATTTCAGTGAAACTCGTAATTTCAAACATATGTATTAAAATACTAAAATACAGTATACAACATTTAAAGTTATAGGTAAAAAATTAATATTATTTTTAAATTTTACTAAATTACATTTTCTGTTACATAATAATGTTTAAGTACATTTTCACTTAAAAACAATGAAAAATATTTCTAATTTTGAAGAGGATATAAATTTTTCAATTAAAGTATACATATTTATAGAAAATAAAATGAATTTAATTGCATATCAGTACCTGAAAATTAGAGTAACTTAATAAAAATAAAATGTAATATAAAAAAAATGAAAAAACTAAATATGATTCATGTAACTGAGTATCTTCATACAAAATACTTCTATCATTAGTTTTATGAAATTCTACACATTTATTATAACTGTAGATAATATATAGTGTTACTTGAATTAATTTCGTGCATTTTGATATTACAAAAGAAATCAATTTTTCAGATGAATTCTGTAAAACGTATACTGAACTACAGCAAATTAAAACTGGAAGCATCATACGAAAGTTCTCCTGATAAACAACCACCTGCAGATTGGCCACAAAAAGGCGAAATTTATTTTGATAATGTTTCTTTACAATACTCCAAGGATAAATATACTATTCTGAAAAATTTAACCTTTACTATTAATTCCGGAGAAAAGGTAAAATAATATGAAATCTAATGAGTGTTGTTCTAAAAATTACTGTCTGAATATGTATTAATTGTTTTTGAATCGCAGATAGGAATTGTTGGGAGAACAGAAGCAGGAAAAAGTTCTATAATTGCTTCGTTATTTCGCATGACAGAGCCATCAGGAACAATAACCATCGATGGAATTGTCACAAAAGATATTGGTCTTCGGGATCTACGCAGTAAAATATCCATCATTCCTCAAGTATATAATAATTAATTTGATGAAAAAAACTGTTTATTTGTCAATTGTTTTATATATTTATTTTAAAAATGTGCTTTCTTTGATTTATTATGTAAAAATATAATTTTGAAGTAAGATTTAAAAAATTACAAAATTTAATGATATAATTCTCAGCTGACATGTAAATTCTTGAAATTTTGCATGTTGTTGTAGCTAGAACTTGACACAACAACGCCATAACCTGAAAATCGCATTCTCAAATGAATATAAACACATTTGGTCATTAGAGTAGTATTTAAATTAGTCTTTACAATAAGAAAGAGCAAAGTATATAATAAATAATATTACTGTAAAGATAAATTTCTTTAACATTGATATTTTTAGCAGTAATTTGGTTTTAGATTAGAAATTCATTTCAATTTTTTCAAATTCACTATTTTGCATGGCATGTGTGGCACTAGCATATATTTCACAACAAAGCTATATGCATAGCATCTTTTTCTTATCTCTTGCTTAGTAGAGTTTGTTTTATTTATATGTATTCAAAAATTTACGAATTATTGACTATTAAATAAGTTTTACGACTTCTGTGCTATGCCATGCAACTAGCAAAGAGTTAAGCTTGGACTCCACATTACCGGAATCCGCGACGTAATCGTAAAACTGAAAGACAAAAACTTTTGTAAAAGTGAAAGCCACACTGACGAAACTTTCAGTTTTGTAACGTTCAGTTGGACAGACACAAGACTAAAAGCAATGTTAAAAATCATTTAAATTTTCGGTATTCGTCCCGCGATTCTGTCGTACTGCAACCAATAAAAACGCAAGGATTTGTGACGCGTAGTCACATGCATTAGTCATGTGTAGTTTGATTGTCATAATGGCGGAAAGTGTAGCGAAAACGATGAGGAAACAAATAGATTTGGAATTCTTCATCGAAGAAGTCAGAAAATACAGATGTCTGTACGTCAAAAAATGTAAATAATTCAAAGAATGCAGAGAAAGCATGGCAAAATCCGTAGCGTCGTTCATGTTTCACTACACAACAATTACAGAACTGATCAACAGATGGCGAATTTCTAGTGGAGTCAAGTTAAAGCGAAAACATAACCGGAAAAAAAAACTCTATATGTTTCAGTTTTGTTTTTGAATTTCTGTTTTCAGGTAATGTGGAGTCCAGGCTTTAAAGCGTGCGATAAAAAAATGTAAGCATATAGCATAAACGGATAGAAAATGTTCATCGGTTTTTAAAACAAGTAATCGCGCATAACTTACTGAGTATTCCAAAAGTACAAAACAATTAATTCAATAGCCTTTTTGTTTCTATTTTATACTATTTTAATATATTATTCTTATATTAGTTGACAATAATATAATACAAAAGCCATTTCTTATCCATCATATATAAGAAATCAGCATTCTTATTGTCCCATTGTAGCAAAATTAAAAAACATTTATTTCATTACTAGTTAAATAACAAATTGAATATAAACTATACGTAAATTGATTAATTTGTTGGCAATCAGTTTGTAGGGGAGATCGGGGCAACTTCGGCATGCGGGGCAAGTTTGTCAAGTGCTTTTTTTAAAAAACAAATTAAAAGGAGACTTTGGTTATAGGTTAGGCAGTTGAGTTTTATTGGTGGCTTGTTGAGTGTAGTGTTTTTATTGTTCTCCAACAAGCGTAGTTGAATTATCAAGCAAATTTTCATTTTCGTTCAATTCCATATAATATTTTTTTTCCATTTATATTGAATTGGCAGGTTTTGTTATAATTCCATGATAACGAAAGTTACTTTTCCTGTTAGAAGGATGTAACTTCAACTTATTCACGTGGCCAGATCGTGGCTTGGCATTCTGTTCTCAGGGTTGTACTTAATGTTTCGAAATCATGACTAGCGGGGTAAGATCGGCAACATAAAGCCACATTAGAAGCAAAGGATAAAAATCAAACAGATGATAAATGAAAACATGTTTGCATTTGTTATTCATGTATATATGTCTTTGAACTTGCATTTCGTTGTAATAATATTAAATGGGTGTTGGATTTGTATTTCTTTGTTTTAATAGTGAATTCCAACTTATACATTGTTAATAACATAATTTTATATACGTGCCTATCTTGCCCCATTACTGTTGCCCCTATACCAGGGGCAACTTTAATAAAAATAATTAAAATAATTACAACTTTACAAAAAGAGAGAAGTTGCCGATCTTGCCCCTATACCCGGGGCAACTTCGTCAATTTCTCTCTTCTTGTAAAGTTGTAATTATTTTAATTATTTTTATTTCCAAACTGATTTTAACCAGTTCTATAGTAAGGTAACATTCCAATAGACAATATGCAAAGCTTTTTTTTCAGTTTACAGCAGTATTTATTACACAAAATGTAAGTAAAGCTTAACATGCCGATCTTGCCCTGATCTCCCCTATCTCTGGAAATTTAAATACACCTAAAATATGTTAATAAAATAAGGAAAGCGTTAAATAAAATATCTATAATTCACTAAATGTAAACACATCGAACATCTTGTAAAACAATTAATAAAATAAAAAAGTTTTAATATACACCACTATCGTAATTGTAAAGCATACAATTTCATACAAAAAACGAATAAAGTAGCATGTGTATTTTTCAGGATCCAATGTTATTTACTGGTCCACTTCGAAGAAATATCGATCCTTTCAATGAATATTCAGAAGAAAAACTTTGGCAAGCTATAGAAGAGGTCAGAAAGAAACAATTTTTTTCAACTACATTTCAGCAACTATATCTGTTGAATTTTCTATAATAACTAAACTTAATTATCATCTATTTATTTAAAAAAATCTCAATTAAAGGTGCAATTAAAAGAACTTATCAGTACGTTGCCTGGAGGATTGGAAACACATTTATCAGAAGGAGGACGAAATTTCAGCGTAGGAGAAAGACAGTTAATTTGTCTTGCCAGAACAATACTTCGCCAGAATAAAATTCTTGTCATGGACGAAGCAACCTTGCTTAGTAGAGTTTGTTTTATTTATATGTATTCAAAAATTTACGAATTATTGACTATTAAATAAGTTTTACGACTTCTGTGCTATGCCATGCAACTAGCAAAGAGTTAAGCTTGGACTCCACATTACCGGAATCCGTGACGTGATCGTAAAACTGAAAGCCAAACTGACGAAACTTTCAGTTTTGTAACATTCAGTTGGGCAGATACAAGACTGAAAGCAAAATTAAATATTATTTAACTTTTCCGTTTTCGTCCTGCGCTTCTGTCGTACTACAACCAATAAAAACTCAAGGATCTGTTACTCGTAGTCACGTGCATTAGTCACGTGTAGTTTGATTGTCGTAATGGCGGAAAGTGTAGCGAAAACGATGAGGAAACAAATAGATTTGGAATTCTTCAATACAGATGTCTGTGCGACAAAAAAATGTAAATAATTCAAAGATTATTAACAATGAAATTAATAACAATGAAATACGTCTAAAATATGTTAATAAAATAAGGAAAGCGTTAAATACAATATCGATAATTTACTAAATGTAAACACATCGAACATCTTGTAAAACAATTAATAAAATAAAAAAGTTTCAATATACACCACTATCGTAATTGTAATGCATAAAATTTCATACAAAAAATGTAAAACGAATAAAATAGCATGTGTATTTTACAGGATCCAATGTTATTTACCGGTCCACATCGAAGAAATATCGATCCTTTCAATGAATACTCAGAAGAAAAACTTTGGCAAGCTATAGAAGAGGTCAGAAAGAAACAATTTTTTTTAACTACATTTCAGCAATCATATCTGTTAAATTTTCTATAATGGCTAAACTTAATTATCATCTATTTATTTAAAAAAATCTCAATTAAAGGTGCAATTAAAAGAAGTTATCAGTACGTTGCCTGGAGGATTGGATACACATTTATCAGAAGGAGGACGAAATTTCAGTGTAGGGGAAAGACAGTTAATTTGTCTTGCCAGAACAATACTTCGCCAGAATAAGATTCTTGTCATGGACGAAGCAACATCTAATATAGACAAAAAGTGAGAATAGAACAAATTTTAAAAATTATTTAGTTTTAATATAAATTAGTTTAGTATATGGTTTTTTGGTAGAGAATTGTTATATATTTTTCGAAAATGTTTTATATTTTTGTTAATCTCTTTGTATTACAGTTTGAAACTTCTTAAAATTTTTATTATTAATTTAATAAAACAGTAACTGATTTTATAGACATTTGACATATTAATAATTTATAAAATAAATCGTTTAAAGTTCGTTTAAGTTAAGCATCAATATTCCTGCACCATTTTCCATTTTGGAAATGGTGATTGACAGTATAGTAGCCTAATTGAAGTTGATATATGTACAATTTATTATATGCATGATAATTTTTTTCTATGTTTCCCGTCTTTCCCACCTTAGTCCTTTCATCTGTCATCTGAACAGAAAACATTCTTTTATTTTCAAATTGTAAAATTTTTGGCTCCACATCAAAAATTTTCATTACATTTTTGTATTTTCTATTTTGTCTACTTTCAAGCAGTATAAAGTACTTTAATATATACACAGATGCGTTATTCAGGTTTAATTTAATGTAATTTGGTATACGAAAACGTAAAAAATGAACATATCAAATTTCACCACGTTGTATCTTATTTCAAGTTTTATATATTGACATAAAGTTTCTTGTAGTAAAAAGTAGGATATTGTCGTTCTTAACGTCAAGTTAGGGAATGTTGATTACTTTCTTAGTAGTTTATCAGTACAGACCACAATAACCCCCACTGCTAATGACAACAAAGCGCTAATTATTTTATTGTTTAGCAAACAAAAGCTTTCATCGCGGTTGTAAATTGTTGAAATGATAAGGTTTTTGTTGTAGTTTTCTCCAAGGAATGTTTAGTAACTAGATTTTTTAGATGTCTTAACTTTAATTTTTTTAATTAAACTTCGTGCATGTATGTCATACATCTTTGAAAAATCGCTTACATAATTTTCAAAATCAACATCGCTCGAAATATTACAGGATACATCAAAATTTTTTGCTTATTGGTATTAACAGAAATTTTTCCATATGAAAAATAAACCAATCGAAAAAATATTTAGTGGACCTTAAAATTTTTTGGCAATTTACGATATGATGTAGAATGTGTAAATTCGTTTTTTATACTTAAAAATATTCTCGCGATTTCATTTAAAAAATACATTTACAACAATGCCTGAATGAAATTGTTATGCAAACAGCAAAAATTGTACAATTAGCACAATTTACATTTGCAAAATTATTGTTTTTTTTTATTTTTCGTCGCTTTTTTTCGTGCATAACTGTAAGATGCCAGCCATTTTCCGAATTTTTTAGTGTAAACTCGGTGTGGAATAGAAATGTTATTTATCGCATTTTTCACAGTTCGTAGAAATTGAAAAACTTGAATTTTTCACAACTATTTGAAAAATTTCGATAAAAATAAACCAAAAAAATGCAGTCACTAGGCGTCTCACAGACCCCACATAATCCAGGAATAATTAAATTGTAGTTTTAAGGCAATGCGAAGTTGAACGTAACGACTTTTCATGTAAAATCAAAATCGAACGAACTATCAGATATATTATATACACAGTGTGTTTAGACTAGAAAAATTCAAATTTCCTTTCTCACCAGTTGTTTGTTTTCATTTTGCATCTGGAATGTGACAAAAGCTCTTGTTAGTGTGCAAGGGGCGAAAAACACTTTGAGTCATTAATCTGATTTACTATTGATGTTATGTGTGAGATTAGATACGATTGCAAATAAGGATTTATTGAAATTGCATTGATGTTCTCCTCTGAACATAAACTGTTGAAGTTTTTTTGTTGTTTGTGATAGGTTTTTTGACTTGTCAGCTGTTATCTGGAATGTCATTTCTATACTTCTGTTTGTTCGTTAATATCATTTGTTTCCTTTTGACTTTTATGTGCAGAAACATTCACATTTTGCTTGTTTGTAGAGTGTGTCTTTTTTTAGTCTGAATGTTGAGGTTAAGCTATTAAAATATAGAGCATACAATTGTGTTCTTTGTGTGAAGTGTATAAAAGGAAAAAAGTATTTTATTTTAAAATCGAATGGCTTCATTTTGTTTCTCAAAACAAGTACAAAAATTTATTTATCTGTTTTGAATATATACATATTTATGATTTACATTATCTGTAATGAATTTGTACAAAACACCTAATCAGTCAAAATATTTTACGATAGGTACCTTTCTTTTTATATAATTTTGTAATGCTGTAATTTGAAAAATATTACTTTGAAATAAAAATTTACAGTTTATTTTATGAACTAATGCCACGAGGAGATATGTTTTTCCTATCTGTCGTCAATAAGAACGCATTTTTATCATATCAATAAACGTCAAATTGTGCGATCTGTGCTCCGGTCTTTTCAAAAATAACACCTTACTATTCCTTGAACACAAATTATGACTATTTATTTAACATTATCAG
Organism: Centruroides sculpturatus; assembly: GCF_000671375.1. NCBI lineage: Eukaryota > Metazoa > Arthropoda > Arachnida > Scorpiones > Buthidae > Centruroides > Centruroides sculpturatus. The sequence continues at coordinate 141,956 of NW_019392623.1, forward strand.
TAGAGATACACAGCAATCCATCTTGATTGCTTGTAACTGCAAGGTCTTAGGCCAAGCTTGTTTTCTTCTTACTGTCTTAGCTCCTGATTGGTTGGGTAATTGTACAAGGAGCCTTCCTTGTACAATTACCCAACCAATTAGGAGCTGAGATGAGCTTTCTGTCAGGTCTGCTCTGGTTGGCATGACTGTTTCGACTTGTTCAACCAATCAGTTCCATAGAACGTTGATCTGACAAGTAAAAGCTTGACTTATCGTGTTACCATTCGAATCTTTCTTGATAGCTCTTGTCTCGAGCATCAAACTGAGCTGTTTCAAGCCTGTTTTATACAATCATGTAACTATCAGTCAATTCATCATGAGAGACAGTTTGTTTGATTTACACAAGCACAGCCGACTATCCTTCTGGAACACCCAGGAAGTCACTCCCTTTTTGAACACAGAGATGCTACGTTTAATCGCGCTTGCATCTTGTCATCCTGTTCCTTATAACCAGACTCCTGTCCCTCACTTGTGGATGATGCTGGTGTTTTTTTTCTTTTCTGACTGTCATTGCCTGCCTTCTCTGCTGCCTTCAAGCAAGATTCCATTTCCAGATCACGAGTTCGGTTATGCTCCACAACCCTTGAGTTCACCGGCCAGATGGCCGAGTGATCAAGGTGGCAGTCAACCACTCTGGGGGATACGGGTTCGAATCCGAACGGGTCGAAAAAACCCCAGAAATTTTTTGGGGGTGGTCTGTTTAGATAGGTCAGGCTCTGTCTTTCACCATCTGGCCACCCCATTGTGGGTCTGGCCTGGCCGTACCCATAATGGGCTTGCAAAAACAACTCTCTTAGTGTCCACATGGCAGAAAGAACTAAAAAAAACCCTTGAGTTCTGTGCTAACAACCTCTCTCTTGCCCATGTTTTCCTATTACGTTTTAATAGGGCCTTATAATCTCTTACCAATAGCAACACGTCTGCCCTCCTGCTCTAACTTGTTAGTGATAGTGCATGTCATGATCTGGGTTTTCCNCAGTTCGTAGAAATTGAAAAACTTGAATTTTTCACAACTATTTGAAAAATTTCGATAAAAATAAACCAAAAAAATGCAGTCACTAGGCGTCTCACAGACCCCACATAATCCAGGAATAATTAAATTGTAGTTTTAAGGCAATACGAAGTTGAACTTAACGACTTTTGATGTAAAATCAAAATCGAACGAACTATCAGATATATTATATACACAGTGTGTGTAGACTAGAAAAATTCAAATTTCCTTTTCCACCAGTTGTTTGTTTTCATTTTGCACCTGGAATGTGACAAAAGCTCCTGTTAGTGTGCAATTGGCGAAAAACACTTTAGCGTCATTAATCTGATTTACTATTGATGTTATGTGTGAGATTAGATATGATTGCAAATGAGGATTTATTGAAATTGCATTGGTCTTCTCCTCTGTGAACATAAACTGTTGAAGTTTTTTGTTGTTTGTGATAGGTTTTTTGACTTGTCAGCTGTCATCTGGAATGTCATTTCTATACTTCTGTTTGTTCGTTTATCTCGTTTGTTTCCTTCTGCATTTATGTTCAGAAACATTCACTTTTTGCTTGTTTGTAGAGTGTGTCTTTTTTAGTCTGGATGTTGAGCTTAAGCTATTAAAAAATAGGGCGTACAATTGTATTCTTTGAAGTGTATAAAAGGAAAAAATATTTTATTTTACAATGGAATGGCTTAATTTTGTTTCTGAAAACAAGTACAAAAATTTATTTATCTGTTTTGAATATATACATACTTATAATTTACATTATCTGTAATGAATCTGTACGAAACACCTAATCACTCAAAATATTATACGATAGGTACCTTTCTCTTTATATAATTTTGTAATGCTGTAATCTGAAAAATATTACTTTGAAATAAAATTTACAGTTTATTTTATGAACCAATGTCACGAGGAAATACGTTTTTCCTGTCTGTTGTCAATAAGAACGCATTTTTTTATCATATCAATAAACGTCAAATTGTGCGATCTGTGCTCCGGTCTTTTCAAGAACCTTACTGTTCCTTGAACACAAATTAAAACTATTTATTTAACATTATCACTAGAGATACACAGCAATCCATCTTGATTGCTTCTAACTGCAAAGTCTTAGGCCAAGCTTGTTTTCTTCTGTCTTACCTCCTGATTGGTTGGGTAATTGTACAAGGAGCCTTCCTTGTACAATTACCCAACCAATCAGGAGCTGAGATGAGCTTTCTGTTGGGTCTGCCCTTGTTGGCATGAATGTTTCGACTTGTTCAACCTATCAGTTCCATAGAACGTTGATCTGACAAGTAAAAGCTTATCGTGTTACCACGCGAATCTTCCTTGATAGCTCTTGTCTCGAGCATCAAACTGAGCTGTTTCAAGTCTGTTTTATACAATCATGTAACTATCAGTCGATTCACGATGAGAGACAGTTTGTCTGATTTACACAAGCACAGCCGACCTTCCTTCTGGAACACCCAGGAAGTCACTCCCTTTTTGGGCACAGAGATGCTACGTTTAATCGCGCTTGCATCTTGTCATCCTGTTCTTTATAACCAGACTCTTGTCCCTCGCCTGTGTATGATGCTGGTGTTTTTCTTTTTCATTTCTGACTGTCATTGCCCGCCTTCCCTGCTGCCTTCAAGCAAGATTCTATTTCCAGATCGCGGTTCGGTTATGCTCCACAACCCTTGAGTTCACCGGCTAGATGGCCGAGTGATCAAGGTGGCAGTCTACCAGTCTGGGGGATACGGGTTCGAAACCGAATGGGTCGAAAAAACCCCAGGAATTTTATGGGGGTGGTCTGTTTAGATATTCAGGCCCTGTCTCTCACCATCTGGCCATCACCAAACCCCATTGTGGGGTCAGGCCAGATTCATAATGGGCTTGCAAAAACAACTCTCTTAGTGTNTATTTATCGCATTTTTCACAGTTCGTAGAAATTGAAAAACTTGAATTTTTCACAACTATTTGAAAAATTTCGATAAAAATAAACCAAAAAAATGCAGTCACTAGGCGTCTCACAGACCCCACATAATCCAGGAATAATTAAATTGTAGTTTTAAGGCAATGCGAAGTTGAACGTAACGACTTTTCATGTAAAATCAAAATCGAACGAACTATCAGATATATTATATACACAGTGTGTTTAGACTAGAAAAATTCAAATTTCCTTTCTCACCAGTTGTTTGTTTTCATTTTGCATCTGGAATGTGACAAAAGCTCTTGTTAGTGTGCAAGGGGCGAAAAACACTTTGAGTCATTAATCTGATTTACTATTGATGTTATGTGTGAGATTAGATACGATTGCAAATAAGGATTTATTGAAATTGCATTGATGTTCTCCTCTGAACATAAACTGTTGAAGTTTTTTTGTTGTTTGTGATAGGTTTTTTGACTTGTCAGCTGTTATCTGGAATGTCATTTCTATACTTCTGTTTGTTCGTTAATATCATTTGTTTCCTTTTGACTTTTATGTGCAGAAACATTCACATTTTGCTTGTTTGTAGAGTGTGTCTTTTTTTAGTCTGAATGTTGAGGTTAAGCTATTAAAATATAGAGCATACAATTGTGTTCTTTGTGTGAAGTGTATAAAAGGAAAAAAGTATTTTATTTTAAAATCGAATGGCTTCATTTTGTTTCTCAAAACAAGTACAAAAATTTATTTATCTGTTTTGAATATATACATATTTATGATTTACATTATCTGTAATGAATTTGTACAAAACACCTAATCAGTCAAAATATTTTACGATAGGTACCTTTCTTTTTATATAATTTTGTAATGCTGTAATTTGAAAAATATTACTTTGAAATAAAAATTTACAGTTTATTTTATGAACTAATGCCACGAGGAGATATGTTTTTCCTATCTGTCGTCAATAAGAACGCATTTTTATCATATCAATAAACGTCAAATTGTGCGATCTGTGCTCCGGTCTTTTCAAAAATAACACCTTACTATTCCTTGAACACAAATTATGACTATTTATTTAACATTATCAGTAGAGATACACAGCAATCCATCTTGATTGCTTGTAACTGCAAGGTCTTAGGCCAAGCTTGTTTTCTTCTTACTGTCTTAGCTCCTGATTGGTTGGGTAATTGTACAAGGAGCCTTCCTTGTACAATTACCCAACCAATTAGGAGCTGAGATGAGCTTTCTGTCAGGTCTGCTCTGGTTGGCATGACTGTTTCGACTTGTTCAACCAATCAGTTCCATAGAACGTTGATCTGACAAGTAAAAGCTTGACTTATCGTGTTACCATTCGAATCTTTCTTGATAGCTCTTGTCTCGAGCATCAAACTGAGCTGTTTCAAGCCTGTTTTATACAATCATGTAACTATCAGTCAATTCATCATGAGAGACAGTTTGTTTGATTTACACAAGCACAGCCGACTATCCTTCTGGAACACCCAGGAAGTCACTCCCTTTTTGAACACAGAGATGCTACGTTTAATCGCGCTTGCATCTTGTCATCCTGTTCCTTATAACCAGACTCCTGTCCCTCACTTGTGGATGATGCTGGTGTTTTTTTTCTTTTCTGACTGTCATTGCCTGCCTTCTCTGCTGCCTTCAAGCAAGATTCCATTTCCAGATCACGAGTTCGGTTATGCTCCACAACCCTTGAGTTCACCGGCCAGATGGCCGAGTGATCAAGGTGGCAGTCAACCACTCTGGGGGATACGGGTTCGAATCCGAACGGGTCGAAAAAACCCCAGAAATTTTTTGGGGGTGGTCTGTTTAGATAGGTCAGGCTCTGTCTTTCACCATCTGGCCACCCCATTGTGGGTCTGGCCTGGCCGTACCCATAATGGGCTTGCAAAAACAACTCTCTTAGTGTCCACATGGCAGAAAGAACTAAAAAAAACCCTTGAGTTCTGTGCTAACAACCTCTCTCTTGCCCATGTTTTCCTATTACGTTTTAATAGGGCCTTATAATCTCTTACCAATAGCAACACGTCTGCCCTCCTGCTCTAACTTGTTAGTGATAGTGCATGTCATGATCTGGGTTTTCCATAACTCCTCGTTGCCTTCCTCCCTCAGAAGTATTGNGGTTCGAAACCGAATGGGTCGAAAAAACCCCAGGAATTTTATGGGGGTGGTCTGTTTAGATATTCAGGCCCTGTCTCTCACCATCTGGCCATCACCAAACCCCATTGTGGGGTCAGGCCAGATTCATAATGGGCTTGCAAAAACAACTCTCTTAGTGTCCACATGGCAGAAAGAACTAAAAAAAAACCCTTGAGTTCTGTGCTAACAACCTCTCTCTTGCCCATGTTTTCCTATTACGTATACAATATGGTCTGTCAAAAAATACCTTAAAACTTCTTGAACACAAATAAAGATTGTTTATTTAACACTATTTAAAGAAACACACAGCACTTTATCTTGATTATATCTATTGTACATTTGTACAGATATACAAAAGTAATAGCTGGTTGATGAGGAAATAGGCTTTTCATTTTTCAAACAATATACTGTACTTTGAAAATTTTTGATAATCTTTTTTGCTTATATTTAATTTTAGAGTCGAAGTAGTACATTCGTATCAAAATTAACATAAATCTTAGCAAAAATGTTTCTCAATGGTAAAAATGAATCACTTCTCTAACAATTTTTCTGCTAATGTTACATTGTTTTTTAATTCCCTTTCCCTCTATGCAATAAGAGTTTCCTGCAAAGACAAGGAAGTAAATTTTTCTGTCTATTTTGTCTCACCTCAGTTTGAAGGATTTTTCAAATAGACATAACATCAGACTGTAAAAGACTTTAAGTTTAGTTATTTCGTTACCACATAATCTTGCTTTGTAGAATGACTGTGCTCAAATTCTTTCAAATGTTTCTTCTTCGCCTTGACAATTTGGTGTTGTACATATGGTATCTGTTAGCGGCGTGTAGTCTTTACATTTGGTACATATAAAAATGATATGTGGAATGTTATATGTAACACTTTGTGATAATGTTCTTTACTGGTATCACACTAATGTTACTGTGTAGTTTTCCTGCGGTCAGTAGGTTTATAGGAACACTTATCGTTAATGTCTAAACAAAATTTTAAAAACACTATTGTCCGTTCATTAAACGAAAGATAAACTTTAGACGTATAATTAATTTTGTGAGCATCCTTTTTTCGCTATTGCGCAAAATAGGGACAGTTAGGCCTGCTCAATTTGTAACTGGATGACGTTTATTCGTAGTTCAAAGTAAGATCGAAAAACCTTACATTTATTTTTTCCTCACGCCAGTTAGGATAGTAAGAATTCTCGTCCTAACTAGCAAGTATAATTATAGTTCAATTCATGTCAAGTAGGAATGTTCAGTATTTCGAGTGGGAAAATCTATCTAGAGTTTCATCAGTGAGAGTCGGTAGGTTTGTCGATAGGTGACCAGAAATCCAAGAAAATATAACTCGAGATCCAGATAAAAATTAACAACAGTTTAATAAATAATACATAGAGGTTAAACACAAAGGAGATTAAACGATGTCTACGTCGATAACAATTTAAATTCATTGCGAGAGATAAATTCCTCATTTGCAAGACGAAGAGACAGAGTTTACAATAAATGCATAATACCTCGTGTAGACAAATACTTGTCTTCTTGTAGTGTTGAGACAGCATTGGTGTAGTGGCTGCGGAATTCTCTAAAGCGTATTCTTAGAGGAGATACCTATAAGGTTTCGATATGACAAGAGCTAACGTTATGGATGAAGAAACGAACATAACACAATTAATAAATAAGTAATTTAATATTTCAAGCTTACCGGCTAGAACAATCAAACATGGCGATCTGCGGCGACAACAGCGCCGCCACTAAACAAAACAAAATGAAACTTTACATACCAGAGACAAGTCTGTCAGAAACAGAAAGGTGAGTGTCTGTCTCGAACTTTCGGTCTTTGGTTCTTTTATCTCGTAAAGTCCTTCCAATTCTGGGGTGTAATTCTCTCACGAAATGTAAATCTAATGCTGCTTCCTACTTGCAGCTGCCTGCTCTACGCGTGAGGAATGATTACTCAACAGGAAAATGATATAAACAACGAGAGGTGCTTTTTCTTTTAGTCACTAGCTTAACTATATCACAAGAATGTTACCGCAGCGATTTTTCTCTCCCAAATATTACTGTAACAAAACTATTGTTTCATGCCTCCAGGCTCTCACAGTTTACTGTAATGTGAAAAGTTATCCGCTTCATGACAAAGTGAATTCGACTGTAGACATTTGCATAGAAATCTGACCTGGTAATAATTTTATCCATTTACAAAAAATAAACAGTCATTGAAGCCCAAGTCAGACTTACACTCAAGTCAATTTCATTGAGTCAATATGATAATACATTTTGTACTGTTCGACCGATAATGATTTATATTACAAGTGCTGTACCAAAAATCTATCAGGCAGAGAAAAAACATAAATACTAATGACCAGAGTGGCTTTTTGATGAGAGAAATGCAGCATTTGTTATCTGGCATAAAGTTTCATAGTGTCATTTGAAATGAATTTTTCTTAATCTCGGCGTGCAGTTCATGTTGATAAAAGTTTGGTGTTTCTAACTACGTAAGTGTTGTGCGCAAGGTTAACAAGATTAGTAGCAAGGTTAACAAGATTAGTAGCAAGGATAACAAGATTTCCTTGTTAACCTTGTTAGTCATTTTGCCTAACTTGTTTAAATTATTTTTTGATGTAGATGATGTTATATCAGTTTGTTTTGGAATTATATCGACCCATGGATTTTTTTATAGATGTGATTTTAAGCTATAATCAGATTTATAAAAAGTCAATTACTGAAAGTTAATAAATGATGTTTCTCAGGAAGTTATAATGTGTCTTGGAAGATCTTATTTTGTTATAATCCAGATTTGTCTTTGTATTGCAGCAATTGAAAATGATAAATTATATATCCGATATGACAAAGTATAATCGACTGTTGTTTTTGGTTATACTAAATACAGTTAATTGCCCAAGATAAAAATAAACTATAATTTCGGTAAGTTATCAAAGAACGGTTATAGTTTTAAGTCTACGTTTTCCACCATCAATATAGAGTCACCTTTTACCACTGCTAAATTAAAAAATTATAGGTATGTTGATAAAAATGTTTATTTTGTTTTCAGAAACAAAAGTTTCCAACGTGCGCAATGAATGAATTAATCATATACAATATTTACACCAAATTTAAGTAGATGACAAGAAAGGCGAAAGTAGTTACATTAGTTTTTCATCTGATTGCTTCCTACAGCCATGTGATCTACCGATAAGCAGGAACGTTGTAGTTCCAGTTTACAGATCTAGCAACTTCTCTAGATATGGGAACCGGAACTGTAATGTTTTATATGCTCTTGCCTGTAGACAAATGACTAAAAGCAATTCACACTGGTAAATAATACAGGCTCTTAATTCACCAAAGAGCGGTCCACGTAATTTCTCTTTGTTTTGTACGGTATCTGACATCAGTCTAAAAACCAGTTTTTTATCAAAAGTTTTTATTGGTAAATTTTTTTGATAAACTTGTTTCGTATTGATTTCTGAGAACTTAATTCAATGTAACACATTTTCTATGCAGCAAAACTTGTATATTACGGAATCTTTACTATCAAGTATACAATATGTGTAAGTTTTAATGACAGTTGTACCACAAATTTTACATAGTGATATATCGTATTAAGTTTTTTATACGTATTTTTTGTGCTATAATGATACAGTTATGTAGATTCGTAATGTACTTTTCTTAATCCATTTTATGTCAAGAACTGATTCCTGCATACAAAAAATAATTCGAGAAAAATTCAAATCGTGTACCGTGTTGACAATAGCCCATAGATTACATACAATTATCGATTCGGACAGAGTACTGGTAAGTTTCTTTTGTTTATAATATATAATAATTTGTTTTTATTTACGCATTTGAATCTTCTAGGTTTTAGTTAATGGAAAACTTGAAGAATTTGACAGTCCTTATAAATTACTGCAGAATGTAAATGGTACTTTTTATAACTCGGTAAAAAACACGGGAGTTACTTCAATGGATGAGCTATTTAAAATTGCTGAAAATAAATATTGTGTTCAAGAATGCATCAAAAGAACGAGATTATAAAATAATGGATTTGTCTCGATATATATTAACCTTTCGTAGATTTCGTGTTGCTTTTATATTAACCACTATTCGGAATCATCTCTTATAAATGCAGTTTGTACACGTCATCCAGGATACAACATTGTTAAAATCTTTAGTAAAAACTGTTAAAACTTAAGTAGTATTTATGACTCCTACTGTTAAATTTATAGGTTTTAAACGTTAATGTAATCAGTAATTTTTCTGACAATATTGTTAAAAACCTTTAGAATAGTTTATTTTTAGAAAATAAGTAAATTTTAAAAAAATACAGTCGACCCTCCTATAACGCAGTAGATACCTTCCACTTCATAAGAATTTCGAGTTGTAGAAATCCGTAAATACATGAGCCAATCACAGCCCGGCACATGTACAGTTTACGGACTACGATTGTTTGAAAGGTTTACTTCCATAAAATTAATCAATTCTGGACTAATTTAACTCAACATTTCCATATCATGTATAATTTTTGAGAATAATCAGTGTAAACTATGCTATAAACAAAAATTATAGGATTACTTACCGAGTGTGCACCGTTCGACCACGCCATTGCTTAAGCTTGTTTTCGTCGCGGAGGGGCGCACCAAACTGCGGGCGCGTTTTCTGATAAGTTATTTTTCTGCAAAAATTTCGTTGACCTTTGTAGACATTACTAATAGAAATAATTTTTATGGCCGTTGAATAAGAAGTGTTTCTTTAGAAGAANTAATCAGTAATTTTTCTGACAATATTGTTAAAAACCTTTATAATAGTTTATTTTTAAAAAATAAGTAAATTTAAAAAAAATACAGTCGACCCTCCTATTACGCAGTAGATACCTTTCACTTCATAAGAATTTCGAGTTGTAGAAATACTTAAATACATGAGCCAATCACAGCCCGGCACATGTACAGTTTACGGACTACGATTGTTTGAAAGGTTTACTTTCATAAAATTAATCAATTCTAGACTAATTTAACTCAACATTTTCATATCATGTATAATTTTTGAAAATAATCAGTGTAAATTATGCTATAAACAAAAATTATAGGATTACTTACCGAGTGTGCACCGTTCGACCACGCCATTGCTTAAGCTTGTTTTCGTCGCTGAGGGGCGCACCAAACTGCGGGCGCGTTTTCTGATAAGTTATTTTTCTGCAAAAATTTCGTTGACCTTTGTAGACATTACTAATAGAAATAATTTTTATGGCCGTTGAATAAGAAATGTTTTTTTAGAAGAAATGTATAAAATTACAGTATTGTATTAGATTTACAGTACCTAATTTATACTGTACAGACGATAGTAAACTCAACTTACCCGCCTAAACTCTCCGTAGCATGTAAGTAGTTTGGCTGCTCGTCCACTATTGGTCCAGATTCGATCAATCCTGTCGCGACACGAGTCGGCGATGACGTTTTTCCGCATTTTACGAGTCTGTTTTAGCGTGTTTATATGAATACGGTCGCAATTTTTTCGCGATATACAAATCCGCATTATATGAACCCGCGTTATAGGGGGTCGACTGTATAAACAAAAAAAAAAATAGTTCTAGAAATAGTTTATAACAACTTTTTGAAAAATTTTTATCAGAAAGATTTTAATTGAAAAGATAAATATAATACTAAAAATGAATTCCAGTATTAATTTGTATAATATGTATAAGCAAGAATATAAATAAAATTGTTCTGAATATTTTTTAATATGTATCTTTTGGTGTTTATACATTCATCAAGTTCGTGGATCAAAGATTTTTTTATTATTGTTGTGTGAGGGCAGCACAAAATTATTCATTTGAAGTGAAGTTGAATACTAGTTTTTTTAAACAGACAAAAATTAAATAATGTTTTGGGATGAATTACACATAGTTTATGAAGTATTACAAGGTCTTGTATGAAAAAGCGATAATGTAAATTATTGTAATTTTTATATTAAAATTTTTTTATAGATAATTTGAACTAAACTTATTGTAGAAAACTTTATATATCTTAGTGACATTGATAATATGTTATGAAAATTTAAACGTTATTTCAGGCGGTACGATTGTAATGATTGGTACCTGTTTTACATGTGACAAGCTGTACTATGAAATACTTTAAATAACCTTCATTTCGTTATTACAAAAAATTATATTATTTCAAAAAAAATTTACTGTAAATTATATTACAGTAAACTTTTTAGCAGAAATAATTGTAGGATAAAAAATCAAATTTTATTTCCTTTACCAAAAAAATCTAGCAATGCATTGTATATTTATTCCTGAACAAACACAAGATAAATTTACACAAATGAACATTCGTGTGATACCATCTGTACAAAATATTGTAAAAAATAACTTATATTATAAAATGGAAAATGTTTATTTTGAGAGTAAAAATGAATTTTATTAGAAAATTGTAAAAGCTGATAACAAGTAATATCTACAATAACTCTACACCAAATATGGGAAATTATAGGTCTACCATCTGTCTAAATTGCAGTTTTATTATTTACTCAAGTTTCAGCCTGATAAACAATTCATACGTTTGGTATGATTATTAAATAAAAAACTATCTAATTATAATCATTAATTTGTCAATTATGTTGACAAATTTGACATCCCTTTTTACTGGTAAACCGTAATGACGATTTAATAGGACTATTCACGTTCTCATAAAGTAGAAAAAAATTTATTTTTTTCTAAAATTATACATAAAAAAATCGATTTCAAAAATTTTTAAATTTGCTTTAAAAGTGCTTGATCGGAGCACCAGCACGAACGTTATTTTATTATTGTTCTATATTCTGCAAACAAAAACTATATATAAGAGGAGTTAACATAATAATGTAAGTATAACTGTAAATATATATTTTATTTAATGAGATTTCATTACATAGACATATTTGTAATTAATTTTGTTTTGTAACGTTCATAATTATTTTGTATTTCTGCGTTCAATAATTCGTTGTAGGTTGATAACACATTATATACGTAAATCTACAAACGTAACACACAGAATACGAATTCACACATATTAACAAATATGGAAAACGAAATTTTGTTGTTCCACTATGATTTTTATGTTATCTGCTCTATTATATATATAAAAAATGGCAAGTTTAACAAAAATTCAAAATTACACATTGCATTATTTTGCATGTTGCGAGTCATAAAATCTTGAAACATCGAAAAATATGTGAGATTCGAGGATACATTATTGTAAGAATATATTAATAATCTAAAACATTATTCACAATGGAGGAAGTGACATTCATCACTTAGGGAAAAAAGGAAATCAATTTCATTTCTCAGACGTCCTTATCTATAATTCGGATGACCATATGTCTGTTTACCTCCTCTGCACTCGTTACATATCCTGTGTGTTCCTCAGAAGCTATTGGGCAGAGGTCCCATTAAAAACGGAACTTTCCAGCCACTCGAGACAGTTTATAGAAATCCGGCATTGCCACATAGATGACGGCAGTTCAACAGAATCATAACATTCCACAGGAAGGCAGTTCATCGACAATTTATTTTGCCATAATTGAAGGCAGTTCTCTACATCTCAGAGATGCCATAGAAAAGACTCCTTGCCATAAGTATTTTAACTTTGTGCGCTTATAATAGAAAGAAGAGCCGCATTCATTTCCATTTCCCGCATCTCTACTTCAAACAGAAGACTACGAATACGACAAAAGTTGAGGTAGTATAATTTTACTATTGTGAACTCTTGCTCTCGCGAATAGAATACAGTAGTCTAAAAATTTAATGGTCTCTTAATATTTTGTATTCTATTTTATTTGTTTTAACTTTTGCTATTGATTATAATGGCTTTGTCCATTATTCTTGAGCAGAGCACGTATTGTGACACTCCCCACTCGTACCAGCCCTCCTACCGTGTTTCCCCGAAAATAAGACATCCGCAGAAAATAAGACCTAGCACAGATTTTGCTCAATTGCGAAATATAAGACCTTCCCCTGAAAGTAAGACCTAGCGAAGTTTTTTTAGTGGTAACGGTCATCGACAGATGGTTGAAAGTGGCCATTGGCTTTTTGAAAGTACAGCCACTGATTGGTCAGCAGACAAATACGCCACACGGCATGATTTGCATAAGACTATGGCTTGGGAATCAAGGATTTCCATAACGTTACGGCTGGTGATTGCTAATTCGTCGGCCGGGAATCACGCCACATGACATTTGCATAGTGCTACGGTTCAGTAAGCACTAATTGGTCATCGAGTCCGATGTTGACGCTATAAAAGGGCGACAGTTCGACACACCGGATATACGTCACTCTCGTCTAAGTTCGACTTGGAAAATTTTTTTGTTCAATAATAAATGTGAATTCTTCTTCCTGGAAAAAATAAGACATTCAGTGAAAATAAGACCTAGCGCACTTTTAGAGCAAAAATTAATATAAGACACTGTCTTATTTTCGGGGAAACCCGGTATCTGGTGTCAGTCCTGACGAGATTACGATTTTTTCGAATATTGATCTACATAAGCTCGAAAAAGCTATCGTTAGACAATGTGAGCGGACTGTGACGATCTGACAAGGAAAACGCGTTACTAACGGAAGTAATAACGACTTGTGTTGTCACAAATGCAAAAAGAAAACAAAAGCAATCGGGAGTTGTACTTTATGTATAAATGTTAGTGTGTGTTTTTGTGTGTACGGGCAATGTTGGTTTTAGCGATGAATTTTGGGTATTGTCTTTTTTGTTATAAATTTTTCAATATCAGTTATTTTGTACAATACAAACAATAAA
>NW_019392624.1:0-17432 GCF_000671375.1 Centruroides sculpturatus
AACCTAAACGACTATCTGGACATTTGGACTTTTATCTTTGGAAAGGATTCGTTTCCCACCTTTGAATAGGCATTACGCCTCGTTATAAGACATTGTAAGAAAATTTATATATTTAATAAATGGGTTAAAAATGGTAAACCTGTCTCAAAGAGTCATTCTGCGCCCACAAGACAGAACGAACCGCTCGGCTGTCGAACACCTCACCCCAAATTGGCTGACCTCACAAATACAATTATGAATTATAACCAAATTTGTATTCATATTCTCCAAAGCAACAGGCAGCCAGGATAATTTTTCATAAGTGATGACATCTGAATACATTACCTCATTCAGCTGCAGTCAGGCAAAAAACTTGGCCACCACACATTTTTCACTTTTAATTGACAGAATAATAAAATGTTGTTTGAAACTTTCTAAACTTATTTACAAACGTAGAGTATGATTTGTGGTATATATTATTTTATATATATTTTTTGTATGTATTTATTTTAAAATAAAAATAATATGATCTTAAAAAAATCATTTAAACAAAATACCATTAAAAATTATTGGCAAAGTACTGAAAATACTGATTACTTCATTTTTATCCTTTGTAAAAAGGAATTAGTGAAATTATTTGCATAAATAATGAAAAAAACAAGATTGTTAAAAGGTAATTTATATTTTTAAGTAAATATAAAATATAAATCATGGCCAACATATTAAATTTGATTATTTTACACTTAAAAGTAAAATAAGTACTTTTAAGTGTAAAATAATTAAAGGTAATTTATAATTTAAGTCTTTTTGACATGGCTCTGAAAAAATATGAATGGTTTAAAGACAATTTGAACATAGCACATCTTTGGTAAAATTAATGAAAATTTTGGAACATATAAGGGTTCTGTCAGAAACATTGGAAATGTATGAGTTGAAACAGATGGTCATTTTTATTTCATACTAATCATCAACTGTGAAAAACTAGTTACAAGTATGCCTTGTCATTGAAAAGTAGTTAATAAACAAAAAGGAAGTTCTATTGGTACAAAGTATTAAAAAGTTAATCTGATAAACATATGTTTATATTATAAAATGTTTGTCATTATGTTCAAAAAAGTCATCAAACAAAAATACTATTGAAAATTGTAATTGTGCAAAACATTTTGCACAAATTGTGCAAAACATTTTGCACAATTTTCAATGGTATTTTGTTTGATGACTTTTTTGAAGATTCACTTTTATTTTAAAATAAATACAATGTATACAAATACAGTCAACCCCCTATAACACGGTAGATACCTTCTGGTTTTTATGAATCCATTTTCTACGAGTCCAGCCAATCACAGCCCGGCACGTATGCAGTTTACTGCATACGTGACGGGCTGTGATTGTTTTTGTCGTAAAGCTTGTTTTTGTCATGGAGCTTGTCATCAAATGGCACTCGCGTAATTCCTGATAAATTATTTTTTTGCGAAAAATTTGCTGAACTTTGGAGACATCATTAATATAATTTTTATGGACGTTAAATAATAAATGGTTTTTAGTAGGTCCGCTGCTCGTTTAAACTCAACGGTTTGTGCAATGTCCACTATTGGTCTAGATTCGACCAATCCTGTCGCGACACGAGTTTTACGCGACACAATGATGTTTTACCAAATTATAGGAGTTCGTTTTAGCATGTTTGTACGAATACTGTCGCGATTTTTTCGCCATGATATAGGAATCCAAACTATAAGAACCCGTGTTATAGGGGGGGTCGACTGTACACAATATGGTTTGCAGTATATAATATATACATTTTAGTAAGTTTTGAACATTACCTTACTTGTTTGGTGATTAAAATTTGTGGTATGCAAACAATTCTTTTGCTAACAGTGTATGCAATTATAGAATTGCCATGTATGCAATCATTCTTGTTTGAATTTTAATGCTGAAAAACTGTCAAGGAGGGTATTAAAACATGCTGTAAATCTTTTATGAAGAAAAAGTTTAAACAAATGATATGTTAATGTTAATACAGTGAAGAAATCATTTCTGATTATTTACTATCAGAATGAATTATGCACATCTCAAAAATCTTTGCTTTTTTTGATATAACAATATTTAACACTAAAATAGAATTATAATAAATAAATAACTTTATTTTATAATTTTTCGAAATAACTTTTTAATTCTTGTAAAGCTTTAAATCTATGTGAAATACTATTCTTTTGTTCTGCAGACATTTCACCATAAGTTTGGGAATATCCACATGGCAAGAAACAAGGATCCCAGCCAAATCCACTAGCACCACGTGGATAGACAATTTCACCATCTGTCTGTCCTTGAAATAGCAACACTTTTTCATTTGGTCCTTCACTAAATGCAAAAGTACAAATAGCATATGCAGTTTTGTCTTTCCACCCCTAAAATGAAAAAAACAATGTAAAAATTCAATATTTCATTAATTTTGTTTACAAAAATTTTTGTAACTATTGGAATAAAAATAATGTTTCTTATTACAACTAATAGTAGTCTCATTATTACAAATAATAATTCTTTGAATAAGAGTTGAAGGAATTTAAATTTAAATAACAATAGTTGAGTTTTAACATACATCATTTTTGAAAAGCAAAACATCAACATACAAGATGCATCTACTATGTTCACAGACTAAATTTAGAAAAAAACTTTTTAGCAGAAATGATTTCACTTAGTATCAATCTCCAAAATAAACTCTTTCATCAGTGGTGTACCGTGGGTGTCAGCTGCCCGGGGCGGAGGAAAATTTCGCCCCCCCCTTATTTAGGTATTTCAATTTAAAAGACCAAAATTCAGTTTTGTCACAGAACAAGTAACGAAAAATTCGGTGGTAGTGCAGCGACCTGTCTAAAATAGTTCTGTTGGATATTAGTGGTGTATATGAACGCGAATGAATCGTACAAGCAAAAGCAAAAATAAAAAAAAAAAGGTCAATAGGTTTCGCAGGAATCCCTCGGATGAAAAAGCTACTAGTTCACCTGGTGAGCCGATTCCCAGACTGTCCAGACAATAGCACTATCGTAGGCGCAATGCAAGTATAGATTAGGATGTTTCAAATTTCTACAACATATTATTATTATTATTTATTGTGAAATTTTGCCACCCCCTAAAAAGTGCCACCTGGGGCGGGCTGCCCCTGCCGCCTCCACTACAGTACACCACTGTCTTTCATTGTCTCAGTGCTCTTAGCACACATGTAAGTCAAAACTAGTAAGAAAAGTGAGTTTTTGGACAGAAATAGTGAGTAAAATGTGACCAAAAAGTGAGAAACCTTTCAGTAAAAAAATACAGGAACTGATATATGTAACTACAATGGATTAATAATTTTTTATTTTTACTGTAATTTCTTCTAGTTATCTATATTATTTGTACATGATCAATAATGTTTGTTTCTACTAGTGATGGAATCATAAAATTTCTCGATTCCAATTCTTTTGAATTCTTTCTAAAGTTTATTTTAGTTTGGAAAAATTAATGACTTACATTAGAGCAAAGTACATTCATTAATTAATAAACATCAAGCTTAAGAATGGAAACCAATTGAAAAATCAAGAATTAATCTTTCAAAAGAAATGTGAAAATTCTCCATTTACATGTGGATATGCACGCTTTTATTGTGTACTTCAAAGTAAATTTGTAATCATATTTCAGATGAAGTTAATATTGCAACACCACCATCAAAGAAATTACAGCTAATTCCATTTTACTCAAAGAACTATCCCATCAAATTTAAAGTAATATGCCTTAATGTCCTTAATTTATTATAATCTTATTTTGTCCACTAGTATGTATTTTCTATTAACAGGACTTATTGAACTGGCTTTAAGGATAATGCAACTCAGTTTCACAGATTATAAAGTTTTTGTTTTATTTAATTTACCTGAGTTGCATTATCCTTAAAGCCAGTTCAATAAGTCCTGTTAATAGAAAATACATACTAATGGATAAAATAAGATTATAACTATCCCATCATGTCATCTATGGTCACCATTTTTAAAAACTGTTTTGTTGGCTGGGGGAGAGGGAAGATGCATGTCTTTTTTCATGCTTCTTGCAATTGGCATGCCTTGTAAATGCTTTAATTACATTGTATTTAACACTAAATGAGATGCAGCAAATGATTGAACAAAATGAACAAATATCATCATCATCATGAGTTAACCAAGTTTTGAATTTATCCACTTAAGCCACAAATATTGAGACTGACTCATCTTGAAAAATCAATTTTTAAAATTCAAAACAGCAGTAAAATTAGCACAAACAAGTATTTTTATTTAGAAGTAAAAATAATGCACGTTTGAGAAAGTTCTTGGCTCATTTCCAAATTTGTTACATAAAATGACTCTGCTGGCTCTCCAAGACAACTTTGTGGGAAATCACTAATCCTTCTAACCCTTTTACTCACATCACCATACTTGTCTGGCCAATAGGTGGTGCCATGATAAACTTTTGCGAGGAGGATATGTCATTAATGATTACCTAATCTATTTTATCAATTAATCAATTATCACAAACTTGTAAACATGTCATAACTGTATCCAGAATACAGTTTATAGCATGTAACATATACTCAGATCTCAAAATTAGTGAGTAATAGTGAGAATAGTGAGTTGCTACAAGCCGTGTTATCTATATAAATTTTGCATGCTCTAGTAATTAAGGAACTAAACAGCATTCCAACATGAAAGGATCTTTTTGGAATGCTGTTTAGTTCCTCCATACAGCCTCTAGGGTTTCTAAAATTGTCCCTTTAAAAGCAAATTTTAATTTTGGGATCAGAAACCCCCAACTGACCAGTTCCTGTTCTCCAAATTAAAATTTGCTTTGAAAGGTAGACAACCAGTCAATTTCAGAAATGTGAGATGCTGTATAGATGGAACTAAACAGCATTTCAGAAGAATTCTCTAGTGAAGACATAAATACAAATTTTTGCATGCCCTAGTAATAGATCACAACAGAGTGTATTTGAAGACTGAGGACTGATGATAACCTAATCATTTCTGCCAAAAAAATTTTTTTAACAAACTCAATTAGCATACATTGATATCTGAAATTATTTAAATTTACATTCTGTTTGATATAAAATTGTTATAATTTACTGAACTCTTATAAAATATATTTTTTAACTTCTATAATTATGAACAAACTTATACATAAAATTCTTTTAAAATTCTATTTTCAGATGGGTACAATTACATACATTATAATAATAAGCATTTTTAATTCAGTCTTTCTAAACAATTAATATAAACTATTGATTAATTGAACAATTTTTTAGGTTCTCTTTTAATAAAAAATATCTTACATTGGAATTTTAAGACTTAAACAATACCAGTTTCTTATATAATAAAGCTGTATTGGTTTCATTGAGATGAAATGCTTGAGTAGAAGCAGATGTTTACAGATAAAATACAATGGTACAGTTGAAAAGGAACATTAAGTATATTAACAGAAAAATCTGAAATCTTGAAAAAAAAAAAAAAAAAACTTTTATACACTGAAAAGTTTAGTGCTCATGCTTCACAGAATGCCACAGCATTTGCTCAATGATTTCATTCGCATTGTTTTAATTACATCATTGTCTTTTGTTTTACAATTAATTATTATTTACTAAATTAAAAAAAAATTAGTTTTATGAGTATTAATTAAATAATTCTGAACAATAATGTTGTTTATATAATATATTATTATAAATTATGACACAGATGTGAAATGTTTCAAAAAGTGACAAGAGATACTGGAGTGGGCAGCCTTTGAACTCCTTATATATTAAAAATATGTAATCAATTAAATTATATTAAAGATAAAATTTTTTAAAATTACATTTCTGTTTTTCTTTTAAATTAATATAAAGGCTAATGCTACAAAAAAGATCAAACTTTAAAAATTTTAAGAACATTTTTTTTAAACTGTCTTATTAGATTTAAAAATATTTTGTTTTAAGTTTTAAACTTTCTTGTATTTGAATCAGATTATCAAAATTTGATAATCTGATTCAAATACAAGAAAGTTTAAAACTATAAAAGAAAATATTTTAAATACAGTAGAGTCCTGATAGTCCAAACTAATTGGGACCGAGCCCTGTTCGGATTAGCCAAATAATTGAAATAATGCAAAAGCAAACAGTAAAACAGGTCTGGTTTATATAGATCCAACACCATCAATGACATCAGCACCCCACTCTTTATTTCATCTAACTTGCACTCAATAAAGGGTGCAAACAGTTAATAAAAACAAGTATTGTATCTTTACACTTTAGGAACTTCATCCTAGCACTTCACCCACAGACTGCATGTTTATGAGGCAGTGGCGAAACATAGCATCTTATAGTTGACTTTCATCATTATGTGAAAAGAAAGAAATAGATTTAAGAAATAGAAGAAATAAATAATTTCTGAAAAATGACTTTTATTCCTGTTTTTGTGTGTAATTACTATATAAATCTGCCGTTTTAATAGGCCATGTCAAACACTGATTTATTAATTTTGTAAAGTATTAATACAGTGCTACAATAAAACACAATAATCATTTTGTGGAATTCTAAATGTTTTTGTACCATTAATACCATTTAAATTTAACTGGAAAATACAAAAAAACATACATTTTGTAAGCTAAAAAATTTTTTCTCTGCCGATTGAATCATGTTCTGATTAGCGGGACTCTATTGTAGCTACATCACTAGTAATGTTTCTATCAGATATGTACTGAAAATTTTCAAGGCCATTGCAACATTGCAGCCAATGTTTACATGTGTTTTAAAATTTTCACTGATTATATTTTTAATTTACTTTGTTAATTTTAAAAAATTCATGTAGAAAATGGAAGACATTTAGAAGAAAGGATTGGATTCATGAAATAAGAGCGATCTTCCAAGAAAGGTATCGCCCGGACAGGTATATTAGAACAGAAATTCAGGTGAATTATGCTATGAAAATTGAATAAAAAAATATTTTTATTGTCTTTTATAGGGCATGCATTGTCTACCTTATTGTAATCGTGATCAAGGGGATCATGATTACAATATATACAACAGACTCCCGCTTTACGACATACATAGATTTTAGATATTATGACTATAAAATGGCATATTATAAGTCTTCTTTATGTGATACAATAGCTAAAATACTATATTTGACAACGAAAAACTGTCGTAAAGCGAGCTATTCTAATTCTCACAAGTTCAGTGACTTGCGAAGTATAAAGACTCGCTTTTTTTTTTATAAAATTTAATTTATAAATTGTTTATTATATTTTAAATGTGTTAGTTTAATCTAAAANATGTTCCAAGGCGTCTTTGGCACTAAACATTTTAAAGGTTAACATTGATCAGTTTATTATTACATTACATGGATATACAGCTAAAAATCTTATCACTGATTATATTTTTAATATACTTTATTAATATTTTTACATATTTTATTATTTCAATTAATTCATGTAAAATTTAAATCCCATTGAATTTAACTGTATTGCTTTATTGCCCATAAGATAGGTAGAACAGTGCAAGGCAATAAAAACTAACACAAGTACAGTTTATTACACATATGTAGAATATTATTACAATGAAAGAGTTATCATACACACAAGCATTATCAATAAAAACTTATTGTAAAGATATAAAACATTCCAAAAGTAAAACATTGAGTTAATATATAAATTTATTAACTGTTTATCATTATAAATGCATTTAATGTATAAAATTTGCATAACTTTTAATTCACTTAACACCAAATGATCACTTACCAAAAATTAGTTGGTCTTAATAATGATTCTCTAAAATATTTACTTCAAACTAATGATTGAATGAAAGATTTTGACTTTTCTTTACTATTTCAAGAATAATTAATTTTTAAAGTAAAATAGGTGTATCTTCTGTTAAAAAAGATTGACTGTTAAAAATTTAATTATAAAATTTAAGAAACAAGGTTTTACAAAAGAAAACCTTTCTAAAAAGATAAGAAAAAATATTCTATAGATGGAAGCAACTAGAAGCCAGAAGTTCAATCTTGTTTTACAAGTCATAAATCTCTCCTTTTCGTTTACTTCTTTGAAAGATATATGTTACAGGTCCTAGTTTTGGTCTCCTGTTACAGTAATAAACTTTTCCTTCTCTGACTTTTTTAAAGTTAGAGAAGGAAAAGTTTATTACTGGACTTATTAAAACATATTTAACTTTATTCTAATAACCAATTGAAGTCAGTGGGTGTAATTTTCCTCTTTGAAATTTAATGTGTTTATTTTTATGATAGTTTTGATCAAATTACATAAGAATAATTTAAAAATATGTTATTTCCTAACTAAAAGTGTTTTATATGATTAAAATGTGAACAAATAATGAAGTAAAAGAAAAAAGTTTTTTTGATACAATATCCATATTTACACAGTTTTAAGATTAAAAAAGTAGGGTCTGGCAGACCCTGCATGATTTCTAAAGAGTGTTTAATCATCTAAGTCAGGAATCACCAAATTTTTTTCACAGTGGGCCAGATAACTGAGAGAATGATGAATGCGGGCCACAATCATTCTGTTCAATACAGTACACTGAATACACAACAAATAAAGACAACCATCATATTTATTTACCAATACACAAACATGATCGTTGCAGCAAGCTTGTAATCGCTTTTGTTAGAAACTTTATTATAGGTACTTAAATAAAAAGCACTCTGATATCCAAAGTTGCAAAAAGTTGCCAAATTTTTTATTTCACTGATTTTCCTAAAAATTATATTACTGCCAGATGCAAAAATCAGATTGGACCACTTCTGGCATTTTTACTTCTAGCACACTTGTTTTAAGTTTTTCTACATATCATAGTTTGTAGATAACTTACTATTTCCATATAAATAATTATATTTTACCTCATCTGTGGCACAGTGCGGTGGCAGGCTAGATCCGGCATAGTTTGGTGACCCAATTTAAATCACTTTATGATTTAAATGTCCACTTTTATTGATAGTAAACAACTGATATTGTTAACATTTTAAAATTTTTCTTCCATGTCGAAAAACATACTCAAACATTTTACATATAATGTTTATTCAAAGACAATTATACAATACACATTGTTAAGGAGCGTGAATCATCTTCATCTTTTCTTCTAGCATGGAATGAACCAACCTGGAATGCAAATTTGATTTGCAGAAAGAAAAAAAACCACAGATAATATGTCTGATCTTACTTAATTGTACAAGTGTGTACACGAAAATTCTAATTTTCCTTCGTTTCTGACTTACAGAGGCTTAAAACTTTCTGAACTCTAAACCATTTGCTAAATGAAATAGAATTAGAATAAAAAGTTAAAAAAGCAAACCAGTTTTTCCTTTGACAGTGACTATTTTTTATTACAAATTATTTATCCCCAAATGCATTTCACCAGTACACTGCCTCTTCAGTAGGGCTCCAAGTTGCACAATACAATTTCAATTTTCCAATCACAACAACTATCCAATATGTCTGATAAACACACCAAACAATATGCCAAATTCTTGGGCTATGTAAAGGCTATAATTAAATATTAGAAATTAAATAATTTGACTAGAGGTAGGCAGTTATGCTGCCATCTTGTATTAAATTTAATAATTATAAATAATTAATTTTTAATATAGACATTTTAAAAATTTAATTTGGAATTGGTCATTAAATTTAATAAGAGATGGCAGCATAACTACCTACCTCTAGTCAAATTAATTAATTTCTAATATTTAATTATAGCCTTTACATAGCCCAAGAATTTGGCATATTGTTTGGCATGTTTATTATATAACAGGTGATGGTCGTTGATGTTTATGCATAATATGTGTGAACACAAGTTTGGAAAAATGTTTGATCACAAGTGACACAAAGATGTGAGCAGAATGATAGAGCATGCGCAAAATCCTGACTTTCCTTCTCCTCATCACTCATTATGCAAAACATCGCTCATTAATTAATTGAGTGAGTCATTTTTTACAATTTTGTTTTGCTCATTAAGTAAGGTTCCACTGTACTTGATAACTACAAAGCAGACAAATCACTATATTGATTTTTATTAGTCGCTTAGATCATAAATGATGTTATAAATGCAAGAATAATACCAAATAAATTTCCCACCCCTTGAAGTAGTTAGCAAATCGCCTTCATACATAGACATTTGAGCTCTCACCACCTAAACCAACTTTTGTTCAACTTGTTCATTAATTGCTGACAAAATTTAATGTTGCAGTGCTGTTCTTGAAACTCCATTTTTATTACATCATAAAACAAAGGTAACTATCTCCGAAAGAAAACAACAGCACTCACGATTTAATCATGTGACATGGGCAAAACCAACCTGAACACATAGGAGTGGTTTGATAGAATCCATTTCGTGCACTGTAACTTCAAACACATGCTTTTGTTGTCATACATTACTGCAGTCCCTGAACTTTTGAATCATATCACATATATTTTAATTTTATATCCTTCTTATACATTTTGGTATACTCACATTCCTAATGCATACTTGATGCTTTTGTAATACATCATATTCTTCACTACAGGATGATTGCATTAAAATATAGTATACTGTCAACATGTATGGTACCGCCTAAACTGCTTCATCCTGACAATGTCTACTATTCAGATGTTATACTGTATACATTTGCAATATTGTTTTCAACAGTCTTCTTTTATACATTGCTTACACACAGATAAAAATCTGTGTGTTAATAAATCAACAACATAATGGAAAAATTTAATCAGTAGAAGTAAAAATTTAAAAATTAAAAAAGAAAAAAANGGTGTATCTTCTGTTAAAAAAGATTGACTGTTAAAAATTTAATTATAAAATTTAAGAAACAAGGTTTTACAAAAGAAAACCTTTCTAAAAAGATAAGAAAAAATATTCTATAGATGGAAGCAACTAGAAGCCAGAAGTTCAATCTTGTTTTACAAGTCATAAATCTCTCCTTTTCGTTTACTTCTTTGAAAGATATATGTTACAGGTCCTAGTTTTGGTCTCCTGTTACAGTAATAAACTTTTCCTTCTCTGACTTTTTTAAAGTTAGAGAAGGAAAAGTTTATTACTGGACTTATTAAAACATATTTAACTTTATTCTAATAACCAATTGAAGTCAGTGGGTGTAATTTTCCTCTTTGAAATTTAATGTGTTTATTTTTATGATAGTTTTGATCAAATTACATAAGAATAATTTAAAAATATGTTATTTCCTAACTAAAAGTGTTTTATATGATTAAAATGTGAACAAATAATGAAGTAAAAGAAAAAAGTTTTTTTGATACAATATCCATATTTACACAGTTTTAAGATTAAAAAAGTAGGGTCTGGCAGACCCTGCATGATTTCTAAAGAGTGTTTAATCATCTAAGTCAGGAATCACCAAATTTTTTTCACAGTGGGCCAGATAACTGAGAGAATGATGAATGCGGGCCACAATCATTCTGTTCAATACAGTACACTGAATACACAACAAATAAAGACAACCATCATATTTATTTACCAATACACAAACATGATCGTTGCAGCAAGCTTGTAATCGCTTTTGTTAGAAACTTTATTATAGGTACTTAAATAAAAAGCACTCTGATATCCAAAGTTGCAAAAAGTTGCCAAATTTTTTATTTCACTGATTTTCCTAAAAATTATATTACTGCCAGATGCAAAAATCAGATTGGACCACTTCTGGCATTTTTACTTCTAGCACACTTGTTTTAAGTTTTTCTACATATCATAGTTTGTAGATAACTTACTATTTCCATATAAATAATTATATTTTACCTCATCTGTGGCACAGTGCGGTGGCAGGCTAGATCCGGCATAGTTTGGTGACCCAATTTAAATCACTTTATGATTTAAATGTCCACTTTTATTGATAGTAAACAACTGATATTGTTAACATTTTAAAATTTTTCTTCCATGTCGAAAAACATACTCAAACATTTTACATATAATGTTTATTCAAAGACAATTATACAATACACATTGTTAAGGAGCGTGAATCATCTTCATCTTTTCTTCTAGCATGGAATGAACCAACCTGGAATGCAAATTTGATTTGCAGAAAGAAAAAAAACCACAGATAATATGTCTGATCTTACTTAATTGTACAAGTGTGTACACGAAAATTCTAATTTTCCTTCGTTTCTGACTTACAGAGGCTTAAAACTTTCTGAACTCTAAACCATTTGCTAAATGAAATAGAATTAGAATAAAAAGTTAAAAAAGCAAACCAGTTTTTCCTTTGACAGTGACTATTTTTTATTACAAATTATTTATCCCCAAATGCATTTCACCAGTACACTGCCTCTTCAGTAGGGCTCCAAGTTGCACAATACAATTTCAATTTTCCAATCACAACAACTATCCAATATGTCTGATAAACACACCAAACAATATGCCAAATTCTTGGGCTATGTAAAGGCTATAATTAAATATTAGAAATTAAATAATTTGACTAGAGGTAGGCAGTTATGCTGCCATCTTGTATTAAATTTAATAATTATAAATAATTAATTTTTAATATAGACATTTTAAAAATTTAATTTGGAATTGGTCATTAAATTTAATAAGAGATGGCAGCATAACTACCTACCTCTAGTCAAATTAATTAATTTCTAATATTTAATTATAGCCTTTACATAGCCCAAGAATTTGGCATATNCTGGTTGGTTTTCTGGCCCTTCAGTTTTATCCTTTCAAACAAACAGATCCATTTCTAGATTAGTGACAGTTAACTTTTCAAGACTAGTATTAAACTAATAGATACCAGTCATGTTTAAAGAATGCAATCTTCTCAAAGTGCTGCAAATTCTCAAAGTTTTTGATTTTAAATAATTTTACAAAGAAATACAAGTTAAACAGAATTTTTTTTTTAAATGCAAATTACATTTCGCATCAAATTTTAGTCTAAACAAAAAAATATAAAATAAGAAAAATATAACAAAATTTCCAACCATTTTTCAAAGTTAAAATTTCATTAGAAATTCCTGGAATTAAAATATAAATGGCTATAATCAAAAAGGAAATGCTCTTCCTATCAACAAAAACATGCATATGATAAATACAATATATATATACAGAAGTAAACAAGGAGAGTTTGCAGTTTAACAAAATTAAGAATAATTAACTTTTTCGTATTTAAATTAATTTTATAATCAATCTTTTATATTATTTTTCATTCTCTAGATTGTTCGTGCTCAACTATCATTTCTTATATCCACATAATCAATCTTATTGATTTCTAACACAGCGAACGATTTATACTCTCTCAACAAAAGCACGAACAGAATTTCAATAATGTTATCGAAACAGTACAAGTACCAAAGTTCTAAACACCGTGTTTATTATCGTCCTATACTAAAATAAAATCTGCATATCTTACCTATTGAATTTTATCAGTTTTTCATCTTTTTTTGGTAGAGTTCCTTCATTTTGCTAATTAATATTTGATAACTTTTGTAAGATTAACTGACACAAGACAATTAAAAGCAAACTAACGTGCAAATGTTTACTGTTATCAATAGCTAACTTTTATGAAACAAACGTATCAGGAAGAAAACAAAAAAAAAAACAGATGGAGGAAATAAAATTATAAATGATTCACGACAAAAGAATTTAATAAATAAAAAAATATATATATATATATATATATAATTTTCATATAAATACCTCTAAAAGTCTGTGCAAACCTTCTGGTCCTAATTTATCCAAAAACCATTTAATATATGGTCCTGGCAAACCTCCTAAAGCATTAAAACATAAACAAGTATCTTCTATTATAACTGGACTTTGGGTTATACATGCAGCTTCTTTACATTTAGCTATACAAATGTCATTTGGTTCACCTTGATATTCAGGTAAATCAATGTTTTGATTTTCTATCTGAAGTTAAAAGTAAAAATTATAAACAGCATTATTATTATTATTATTATTGCATATATTAAAACTGAGTAGAAAAAATGATATATATATATATATGTATATAATATTTAAATAAAGTTAAATAAAATAAATAATACATAAAGTTTTGTATAAATTCATTAATTCTAAATTATGTTCTAATAAAAACTCTATTATATATTTTCATTAAACAGTAGTGCCTCATACTGTAAATGCCCAGAGTTTGAGCAGTAAATTTGAGAGAAATTCAACTTAGAGTTTGAATGATACTTCTAAGTTTGAACTGCAAGTATCCAAGTGTCTCTTGCTCTTGTTGTGAAAGCATCTCTTGCATTACTCTTGTATACTTTCAGTAATGATGGGATGATTAATCAGAATTGGAAAAATCAGACATTTTCTGGGTATTGGAATCAGAATCAAGAAAATCTTGTCACAATTTCTGATTCTTAAAAACGATTCTTCCACATTTTATAAGAAAATTAATTATTTGTTTCAGTCAAAGATTAAAAATTTTTAAAATTATATTAGCAATTAGATAATAGTTTATTGGAAACTTTCATGTTAATAAAGCAGAAAGTACACAACCACCCATACATGAGGTGACGTCCGCCACAGTGGACTTTTTCTTTCTTGTAGTCAGAGCAATGAGAGATTGCGCTCAGTCAGTTCTAACTTTCTCCATTTTAGGTAGAAAAGGTGACTTTAGGATTACCATCCAGCTGGCATTGGACTGGCTTAACCAGCAATATGTAATCTGTATATCTATACTGTATAAATACTATAAGCAAAATATTCAGTCACTGCTACACACAAATAACATAAATTTTAAAATTAATTTGATTCACAATTTGAAAATTTCAAAGCAACTTTTAAACAGTTTTTAAAAACATTGTTTTAATTTTCAATTGATTTTACTTTATTTTTAGTTTTGATTTTGGTGTAAAGGCCAGAGTTTTCATTATTATTTTTAATAATTTTTATTTATTTAATTTCACCTGCTATTTTTAAATCCTTAATTACAATATTTAAATTAATTGGAGATCTTTTTACTTTCCCAGCTGTTATATATAAGAGGGAAAGTATGGCAATCAGTCAAAAAATGACTCCCAAAGATTTTTACATTTTTGGACTTAGGACACTTGAAACTTTAAGAAATGCAAACAAATTCAGGGGGTAATTTCTGTATGTATGGATGTTAGTGTTGTGTGGGGGGTATAATTTTATTCATCCTGTTTGAAGCTTAATAACTCTGTGCTTTTTGTCAAAAATTTCTGAAATTTTGCAGGGAGGTTTGATTATTAGTGGAATTGATGCTACTAAATTTTGGTGATTAAAGGTCAAGGGGATATGGGAAAATAAAGAGGTTGTGTATATCTCGAGTAAGGTCAGACTTAATGACAATTTTACTTGTTATTAGCATTTCCAATTTTTTTTTTTTATAAAACTCACCCTTACTTTCAAAATTAAGCTTTTTACTATTTAATAATAATTTAAAATATAAGAAGTTTTTGAATAAAATATGATAACAGCTGGCACCACCAAAATTTTAAATGTTTCTGGGAAAGTTGAGCAATCTTGCTCCCTGATTGGTCTCTTACCTATCTTGAGGTAGAATTTGAGACCAGTTCAGGTTGTGAGAAAGGTCTGCCTGGAATGGTTTATCTGACATCAAACTCTCAACTCTGATTGTGATTTATTGATGACTAAGACACCCACATTCATATTTTACCTTCATTTCCTTTTTCCTTATTGCATCTTTAAGTTTTAACAATTCCCTTCTTAATTTAAAAATTATTTTTCCTCTATTCTTTATAAATGAGATGACGTCAAAGTCTGGTGTTGACAGTTTGACACTTACATAATTAATTCTCTCATTGTTTCAATAATTTAATAAGATACATTTTGCCTTTAATTTCAGACTAATTCCAGGGTCCCACACTTAGAATATACAGATATCTCAGGCTGTTACTTTATATTCATAACATTCATAGACAACTAGCAGACTCAAGTTAAATGGTATTGCACCTTAAATCATACAGAAACCTCCACCATGCTTGATAGTGGGTTTAAGGCAGTCAACATTGTAAGCTTCAAATCATCAACAAAGCTTTCGCTAGTGAGGCCTTGCCATTGATATTATCTTTATGCAGTGCACATCAGACTGTTTTCACTGATACTCATACCCTTGCACTTGCAGCCAATTCTACAATAATTTGTGGGCTGTAGTTTTGTTTTCTTGTTATAATTTGACAAAGTGTTCTTTTGTCCCTCATATCCAGCTTTGACTTTTGACACAGCTACTCTGTCAGCAAATGTTTTGCTTATCTTTGCATACTTAAATGTGATTAAGGAAACAGTAGATCTTGCTATATCCACTAACTCAGCAACTTGGATCCTAGAAGCCTCTACTGGGCATGCACCAACAATCATTTCCCTTTGGAAGTCTGTTAAGTCTGACATAATAATGCCCCAAGAACAGAAAAACAGCTTTATCAACAGCAAAAGTTATGAAGTTTATTGACACTGATGAGAAGAAAAAAAAGGATGGTACCTACGATTGCACATGTTTCAGAAACAGTTCAGTTTGACTATGCAAAATGGATGTTTGAATTATTTTGTCCAACCCCTGTATATACAGTAACTAAAGTTGATTCATTGGACCATATCACATGTTTCCATGTATCTGATTACTTTCATGACAGTATCATAGGCAGGATTAATTTGTCTATTTAGATAAATTAATCCTGATTATGATATGAAAGCATAAAATTATAAAATATCAATTTCATAGTAGAAAAGAATAAGGAATAAACAACACAAACTTGTATAAATTATTTGACGATAAATTTTTCTTGCCGGCAAAAAAAACTTATCCCTGAGGATTATAGAGAGGAAGGTATAGTAATTATGACAATTTGAAATAATAAGACAATAAATTAGTCATACTTGAAATGGAAATGATTTTCCCAACACAGCAATAACTTCTTCCAGTTTCTTCTTGTTACTAGTTGCAAAAATCATTTTCCTGGCCATTTTATAATCTAAAAAAAAAAAAAAGAAAAAAGTATGAAATACTTATAATGTAAAAAAATTACAAATAATAACAAAATGTCATTATTTCCAGATTTAAATCATTAAAATTTTGCTAATGTAATGTAAAAATTAAAAATAATTTATTATAAACTGATAGATTCCAATTCTGCATTTTAAAAATTTAAATTTATAAATGATATAATATTAAATTCTTTAAATTATTCATTTACAGATCACTTACAAATATTAAAAATCATTAATTTGAAATATTTTAAATTATTGTGCTAAAAGTAATTAACATTATTATTACAGTAGAGCGTCATTTATCCGAAAGTAAGTAATCTGAAAGAATTCCAGTTGGCAAATTTAAATTTTCGCTAGTGCTGTGGCACTGCAATCTTTGGCTATGTCTTGGGCTACTCAAATATTTTATGTTTTTGATACTAAATTAACTTCTGAAGTATAATTTTTTATTGTTTTTATATTTTTCAATATATTTATTTTGTTCGTACAAAATAAA
>NW_019392624.1:17822-23759 GCF_000671375.1 Centruroides sculpturatus
GATCTGAAGATAATGCAGAAAAATGCTCAGAGGATAAGGATAACTTGCCAAAAAGAAAACGCTCTCGGTTAATTAATAGTGTTTTTAGTGATGACGAAGAAAACATTGTTTAATTTATATTAATATGTATCACTTTAAAAAATTTTAATGAAGATATTTATCTTAATTACAAAAATATACTAGCATGTTTTTTAATTTTTGAAACCTAACCCTCCTTTTCGTATTAGTTCTTTGTTTTGTATAACACGGATTCGCATAACACGGCAATTTTTTGGAACATAACTACCGTGTTATACGGGGGTTACCTGTATTTTAAAAAGTTTACGTTGGGCTTTACATCAACAAAAATTCAATGCAAAGTCACACGCAATGGAGAAAAATTTCAGGATGGGATAGGTTAATATATTTTTTCGTACATAATCGGTTATCCGAAAAATAAGTTATCTGAACAACCCCAGTCCCCAATTGATTCGGATAAACGACGCTCTACTGTATTATTATTACCTAAAATTCCAGAAATATTAAATTAAGTAATTTTCAATTACTAATTCTAGATGCATTTTAATTTAACACAATAAATATTAAATATAAATTTAAAACCAGATATAAATTTTAATATTGGAGCATGTTAATATTCAGATCAAATAAATTTGAACTGAGAGGTCAACTATTTCATTGCACTGATCAATGGAAAAGATAATTTTAATGTTTTCAAGTAAAACAGCCAATCTTTAGAGACTCTTTAATAAAATAATTTTATAAATTACAAATACTAAACACTTTACTGCATTTTGAGTTTGCTGTAAATACATTTAATATTGAAAACACACCCAACTTTTTTTAATAGAGCATCATTGGCAAATGTAGTCTACTTAAAAGGATTTTCCAATTTTTAATGTGTTTAAAACTATTTTCAAATTATATTCTATTGGCATTGCTACAACAATAATTATATAATTTATATATAAATTACTTATAACAATATTCATTGTGTGTGTAATGCTCATTTTGGACCTTTTTTTTTTGAAAAACTTGTGGAAAGTATTGTTTAAATATTAGTATTTTATTGGGTAATTCATTTATATTATTATTAGCAGATGAGCCCAGCATTGCTCAGGCAAAAAGTAACAATAGTAAAGATTATGATTACTAGATTAGGCCTACATCTGATTTTATCTGTTTTCACTGGGTGCAAGAATTAGGTTTACCCTCTTCCGAGACTAATTAGAAAATTTTTATATGGGTCTAAAAATATGTTTCATTCCCCACAAAAACACAAATTAGTACATCTAAATTAGTACGGTAGAAACTGAGTTCTTAAGGGTAATCCTTAACCCTATCCCTCTCCCCATGGGGATTTCAAAAAATTCATTCTTAGTGTACATTCTCATGACTTACCCAAACTGTGTATCAAATTTCATCTTTCAACTCCTAACCGTTTGTGCTCTGCACTTATCATCATCAACCCATCTCAATTATATTATAAGATTAACTCATTTACTATTAGTAAAAATAATAAGACCCAAATGCTTTTGGAGTATCTTGTTAATGGATTTTTGGATTAGAATTTAAGATTGAAGCTTAAAGTGGAACAAGAGTCAGCAGAAAGAGTATCCTTTTTAAACATATGGATTTGTAGTGATGTTGTAGAATATGAAATGAAGTTTACAGGAAGGAAACTTTTAGGCTTGTTTACATTATGTTTGACTCAGAAGATCCTTATAAAAGCAGAGTAGCCACATTTGAAATGATAATTAGAAGAATATTTCTTTTGTTGTCAAACTGGGAGAAGTTGAGATACAGTTATTGCAAGGGACAGCACAAAAGCATGGAATATAAAAGGGTTAAAAAAAAGTTTAGAGAGTAAAGGGATTCTGGCATAGGAGAAAAAATAGTAGAGGTGGAGACTGGAAATAAGATTGAAAGAGCATCTTAGATTGAGAGAGAAAAGAATGACAGTATCTTTAGTAGAGAATGTATTGGTAACAAGTAATTATTTATTGTGGCATCATCACAATGTAGGGCTGCAATTTTTTAATTAAATCATATTTTAATTTAAAAAATTCAAAACTTCCAGTTGAGACCAGAAGTTTGTATATACTTAATTCAAGCCCCTGGCCCTATTTTTCCATATATGATGTTGATTTTCATCTATTTAACTCCATTCTTGAAATTAAGGAGGTCAGATGGACAACAGTGGGAATCTAAGAGTGTGCAATTTGAAAATTGCAGCCCAAAAATGTTTGCTAAATGAGAAGAGAGGTTGTTAGAAGAGATAAGTGAAGATGAGGGCATATGATGTGCTGAGAAATTATAGATATAAAAAAGAAATTGAACTCAATAATAGTTAATATCAGAAATGCAGATGTTTTGTCAGTGGCATAGAAATGGTTATAAAAGGAAGAAAAGTAAAAGTGTAACCAAGTTATAGAGAGAAGTTTGACATTTCTTAAATTTTCAAGTGTTTTTACTTGACAGTTAAAAAAGTTGTTTATTTGATAGAATAAAGCAACACAACATGATTTTGGTGATACCCTGGTGATCTATCAAAGGAGAATGCCTCCTAGGAAAACTTTCTATAGAAAACAAGACTGTATTTAAATGTTATGCACATGAAGAAAACCTAAAAAACTCTACAATAGCTAGCTCATTGGTCAGGCACAAATCTGCAGCCAGTGTTCAATAGTTTTATATTTTTCCACTTAGAAACTGGTGTTTCTAAGCGGAAAAAGAGAAATAAGTGTTGGATGTAATCAGACCAACTTGATGTATAACCAGTGGCGTGCCGTCATTAGAAGTGATGGAAGTGCCGCTTCCCTTGTATTTTATAAAAAACAAATACATATTAATTTTAATTATATCAAAATAATCGCACAATATTTTATTATAACTGCATTATGTATCTTATTACAAATTTCTATACTACATGTGAAAGAAAAAAAAAAAATTGCTATTGTATATTAGAATATTAGTGGCAGAGTAGAATCTCTGTATTGTCAGATTCCAAAAAGCCAGATTTGCGCATGCGCTTTACAGAGCACCAACCTCACCCAGTTTAGCTGGTGGAAGTGTACGACCTTGGGTTGATGCTACACATATAATGCTTCCAATTCTATCTGAAACAGGTTCTGGGCTGTTAGCCGCCCGCCCGCTAGATATTTGGCCGATTACATGAATAACGAGTAGATATATAACTTAACCCAACCGATAAGAATTTACTGGTACGTTTTTTACGATAGTTCTGTATAGTTGACAGGAGTTTAAAAAATCCATTAAAATATTTGATATTTTTATTCCGCTCTCCGATTTTATATTACTCACGGATTTCAATGTTAAACCAGTGATATTACGATTTTGTATATCCCATCTTTAAGGGGATGTAGAAAAAAATGTGTACAATTCTTGTATAATGTTAAAAAATTAACTGTTACTTCGACAGCATCATTTACAACTAAATTTAATGA
Source organism: Centruroides sculpturatus (assembly GCF_000671375.1). Classification (NCBI taxonomy): domain Eukaryota; kingdom Metazoa; phylum Arthropoda; class Arachnida; order Scorpiones; family Buthidae; genus Centruroides; species Centruroides sculpturatus. The sequence goes on from NW_019392624.1 coordinate 21,287, forward strand.
ATGAGAGAGATGCACCAGGTACAGAAAAAGCTCTAGAATTTATTTTATTTAAATTTACGATTTATGTATCCGTTTGTCATAAAAATTTGTCTTTCCACTTTTTTCCCGAGACTACAAATATTCGAGTACGAAGTAACTGGTTTTAACTTATTTCTACTTAAGTAGTAGTTAAATAATTAAGTGATTAGGGAATTGGGGACATAAACAAAACCCTGACGAAAGAGCCGTAATATTACTTAAAGAAAAGCTTAACTGAACCAATCTATAGCCGAGTACAATGGGGACTGATTTCTTTGAAATACTGTATTAGATGTAATAAAGACAGACATTTTTCCAGTTCAACGAGAGTGATCAGAAAAGTTGTAAATTTTGGAAATTCCCGTGGACAACACCTGGTCCTAAAACGAATTAGTTAGAAAACAAATGACTATTAAGTTTAACATATTTAGATTTTTACAGCTATGGTGAGAAACGTTTAAAATCTACAACAGCCCTGTCACGTCCTTTGAGATATATTAATGATGCGACAAAAGAGGTATTTGACACTGACCGGTATTGGCACCCTGGAGATTTGGCAGTCCGCGTGTATGCATGCTCTGCAACCGTCTTCGATTCCATCCATTAGCCACTCGTAGGGAGCTATTTGACTAAGTGCATTGTTTTAAGATTTAAAAAGTAAAGAATATTTTATATTTTTATGTACGTTTCTTTGCAAAGCTATATTTAATTATAATTTTCTTTAAAAGTATATTCATATAATTGAAGAATATTTTTATGTACCAGTACATCCACCACATATTTTATTTTACCAAGTAAGTTTTTATTTTATTATTTTTAATTGTAGCCCTTATATTGTGGCTAGCAATTCGGAATGTAATTGTGATATTAAAAATGCATTTAGAGAAGTCTACGGTTTTTACTGGCTTATCCAATAAACGATACGAATGGACCCTAGACCATCAGTGACACGCAATTGACTGATTGCCCCTGGATGTCGGCTTCTTACAGAAACACACCTTCCCTATCATCAAATGTCACGGCACGCCTCTGTATATAACTGCTTGTAAATTTAACACGTTTTTTTTATTTTTAAGTTTTGGAGTTAGGAATTTTGGAGATGGTTAAAAAGTTCAAAAGTACTTGGTACTATTACTTTTACTGGTGAATGAACAATTTTCTAACGTTTTGTAGATTGTAAAATAAAAACTCCATTTTACAACAGAGTTTTTACTTTTGTTTAAAATCTATTAAAACGTTTCAGTGTAAAAACAACTATTAAAATTAAATTTGTTTTTTGGAAATCAGAAATGATTATATTGATAGTCAATATAAAGTTAATAAAATAGTGTTATTATTGATATTAAACTTTTTTATATCAAAGCAAACTATTACGATTATTTTATTGATATTCTTGTATAATTTTCAATTATTTTAATTTTTAATACTGATTTTTATTTTAAAATATCTTAAATATGTTATAAATAATTAATGTAAAGTTAATTATTAGAATATGAATTCTAATAAACTGAAATGGAGATAAATCATAGTGAACTGAAACATTACATAAATCTTTTTCAACTTTAATTCTTATTGTATTCAAATATAATAAATATAAAGAAAATTGCAAAATACATTTTAAGTATGCAGTTAGTAAGTAATCAATAATCTATATATATCTATATATATATATATATATATATGGGCATTAAAGTTAATGGCAACATCTCAATTTATTATAATACTACCACTCAAAACTGGTTATATTTGAATTAAAACTCTAAAAACCTATTAGTGTTACCACCCATCCGGTTTTCACCCAGACAATCCGGGTGAACTATTAATTTTGTTTGGGAATTTTGTAGAAATTGTGAAATTATGATGAAACAAAGTTCTTGCAAATATTTTTACAAATTTACACTATTTTAACAGCAAAAGAACTCGCACTCACTGAAACTCATCCGTAATTCTGCCATGTTCGTCCGTTTACATGTGGCGCGCAACCTGTTGATCCCCCTTTTTTTTCATATAACTTAGCCAGTAGACATGTATGATAGTATCTAGCACGTTATTCTTTGCATTGTAAAATGATACTGCGCATGCGTCAGGAACTTCTGTTCGAATAAACCTGACCTGCTGTCTGGTCCGATTTTGAAAAGGTGGCAACACTAAAACATATAATCCAGCAATTTTTAAAATATGTGCAAATGTTTTCAAACGTCCATGTTAAACAGGTATTGTCAGGAAAACTAATCCCCAGCTGCTGAAACAACAGGAGATTGCTGTACACGTGTACAGAGATGAGGTGACTTAAGACGAGAGAAAGGGTAGAGGGAGGATAGTAAGATTTATAGTTCGAAGAAAGATTGTGGAGATGCTGTGGAAAAGGAGTCAACATTGCAATTCTGAAGCTGGGGATTAGTTTGCCTGATGATGCTTCTTTAACAAGGGTGAAAACATTTGCATGTATTTTAAA